>NC_051183.1:70668002-70726022 GCF_013339695.2 Rhipicephalus sanguineus | reverse complement strand
CAGACGTGATAATGTCTGGGGTTTTACATGTCAAAACCACGATATGATTATGAGGAACGCCGTAGTGTAGGGCTCGGGAGTTAGACCATCTGGTATCATTTAACGTGCATTGACATTGCACGGTACACGGGCCTCAGTATCTCGCTTCATCGAAATTACAAGGGTATGGCTGGGAGCGAATCCGAGAGCTTGAAGTCAGCAGCGGTGCACCGTAACACTCGTACCATCTAGACTATAATAACTCACGTAAAACACGCACACGCCATACTGGCTATCTTGTTACACATTACAATTAACAGCGGGAACTTAAGAAAGCTACCAAGCTAGCAAAACGCTTCCCTGTAGTTTTTCATTGTTTTTAAACCTTGCTACCAGAAAAACATGTACAGCTATCTTAGATGCCAATTAGCCCAAGAAGTTCTTCCAGACACGAAGTCGTTTTATACGAACAAGATTTTTCAATGTGGGCAGAAAAAACAGAGATGGGGCAGATAATTGCCTTGACAATAAGAACGCTGACTTTCCATCGTTATTACTGTGGCGAGCCATTTCTTGTCACATCATCTTTATGTTTTCTTCTCCCGCTAGAAATGTCGTGTTCGAAGTTGCATATAGCCGAACTTTCCACCTATATGCTCATTTGATATGTCCCCTTTCCCGTTTTCTTTAGCACTTGCGCGTTTAGCACATTTATGTACTTGACACTGAGGTTTGAGACAGTACTGGCTATTACCGCTTTTATTTGGTGTGAATGCGATAATGCACGTCAAGTGATACACGGTGTACTGTGGTTAGGGGACTAACATAGGGCCCTGCGACACAAATTTAGGGTGTCGTTTGCATGGCTTCTTCTGGGACCGGGGAAAGAAACGATACCTTTGGGCAAGTGGCACTACAGAAAACAACGCTGCAATAATTTTATTTCATTGAAGAAACCATCCTGGTTCCGAATGACAGCGACACACACCATGGGCTAGTTTTGTGATCGGAAGTGACGCTTCATCACGTGGCAGAGACAACTAGGGCTGGGCGTTTTGATTGTGTGACATGACAAGTTACATGTAATATTCATATGGTCTCTGCTAGGCCACACATTGTGCGCTAAAATTTTTAAAAGCAAATTTATACTACCTCGGCTATATAAGGCCATGCATTTTTTGTATGTCAAATTTGGAAAACAATTCAAAAACGGTGCAAGGTGCGCTGCGAAACGGCTACCATAAGGCGAGACTTCCGGTACATCTCTGTAAGGGGCTCGGATTGGTCTCAGATAGCAACGCTCCAGTGTGGGACGGAAAATGGCGCACGGACTCCTACCTCTCCCGGCACGAAATCCTGTCGCACGGCAGCTATGGAGATAGGAGCTATGGAGCTATAAGGTATGAGGCTTCATGGCTTCTTGCCGCCGGAGGCGCGCTTGCCGCGTTTTTTTAGCTAACGTTTTTAGGCCTTTATGCAGCAATCGCGCGGCAATTTCTGAGGAGACCAATCAGAGCGGCTCCCTCGACCCTTCCGGGACGTACGCGCTCGGTACAGCGGGGAGACCCGGCCGGACGCTTATTAAAGGGGAGGCTCGTTTTTCGGTTGAATGGCTGACATAATCTAGGGGTTCACATAATTCTCTCCATATTGTTGTACATTGGCGTGATCCGTCAAAGATGCACCTTGGAGAGAGCGGCTCGCGGGGAGCTGGTTTCACCGTAGCGCCGCAGCAGCGTTTGGCCGGCGGCGGAGCACCGCTCACGTTTTTTCGCTAGTGTGTTGAGGTCTTTAACAGCGGCGGCGGCGGCGGCGGCTGCGGTGGAGAATTACGCCACCGAAATCAGTACCTGTTTTTTTCTGCGGCCGCGCCAACGCTCCAACTGAGCCGCACATATTTCGAAACGATGCGAAAATGTCATTCTTGGTAGCTTTGTGTCTGAAGATCTTGAGCTGCTACACTAAAGGACGCGGTTTCTATGCCCGAACCATGACGGCCCGCATTTCCGTGAAAGCGAAATAAAAAAAATAGTGCAACGTACTGTCGTGAGCAATACGCGACAGAACAGTGAACTCACATTTTAAAGGTCGTAGCGGCTGCACACACTACAAGGGCAAATGTGTCCATGACGCTAAATGCTTAAGGTGCAGAATATATCTGGCAATTGAATTCGTCACTGTAATTTCAGTACATTTCACGTAAACAATGAAGCGACATAAGTTCGGTGTTCCCGCTCATATCGCTCAAGATAGTACTTATGTACTGCCGCACGTTAAATGACAACAGCTGGTAAATATTATTTCGGAGTGCCTCGCCTCGTGATCAAACTTTGTTTGGGTGAGCAAACGTCAGAATTCATTTACTTTACTTGCTGCGTGTTATGAAAGCTGAAAGCTGCTGTATGCGATTTCCTTGTCTTCATATCACATGCAACACTTCTTGGAATGACATAGCGTAACGTCGCTCCTGAGATGACAATGGTTCGAGGCGTTTGACAAGGCGTAGGGTAATGGCTGACCTTCTTGCTGAGATAGCTACGTGTCCCCAATGTAGCCTTTATATGTTAGTAGCCTGATCTCAGACAAACCCTTACCGGTGGGTTTTAGACATCCAATGGCAACCGACAGTTCTTGACACGCTACTCCGAGAAAATGTCGTTTTTGTTGCTTTGAGGAAACTGTATGGCTGATAGTGTATGCCGACATTTCATTTCCTTAGCATAGCTCCGGAAAATGTCCTTCAGGGCTTTGGTATGGTTTTGTTAGGAACCACAGCAGGTAAGTGCTGCCACGCTCATTTATCAATATAATCATCTGCATTGTGGACATCGAGAACCACTTCGTGAAATAGCACTCACCCTGTTTCTACGAAACAAAGAAAAACAACGTTGGAGCACAAAAATTGCCCGCATTGCCAATACGTGAAAGAATATACACATACTACAATGATGGCTAGCGCGGGTTAGAAGAAGTAATTGCAGCCCTAATGCAAGATTGTACGCGTTGCTTCACATGTTCCCCGAAGTGTACGGAGGTTTATGTTGAGTTAGAAAGGCTTGGAGCGGTACGTCAACGTGGTGGAAGAAGGCACAGGCGTACCATCTCAATCCATAGTGTAGCAAGACGTATTCAAACAAAGATAAAGCGTCGAATAGACAAGTTACAGGATCTAAGATTGAAGAGCTTTTGCAAATCACTAGACGCATGTAAGCCACAGGCTTCCGTATGGAGAGCCCTTTGGGGTTTTTGCTCACGCTCCCAGCAACGTCAACCGTTCAAGGCTCTAGTCCTTTATCAAAACCGCCGTGAGATAGATCTTGCAGAGGAATAATGAAAGAACATCAGCGACGGGACATTCTAATTCACCGACATGGATTTATGCGACGTCCCTGATCCACGAGATGTAAGTATGGATGCTCCATTCTCTATGGAAGAGCCAGACTTCTGTCATGGCACTCTGTAGGCGTTTTTTTTCACCGGGGCCGGACGGAAAAACGTATAGTGCTCTGCGTCATCTAGGCCAAAAAGCACGACGACGACGGCTAAACGTTTTTAATCGGTCATGGAAAGATGGCGTCGTTCCTCAAGAATGGTAACACAGCCGTCTGGCGCCGCAGGTAAAAGGAAGAAAATCGCCGCTGGTGCTCACACGATACCGGTCTGTAGGTCTGGCCAGCTGTGCTGAGAAACTCATTGAGTCAATAATTATCACATGTCCTAAAGAATTTTTAAAGGCACAAAGTTTACCCCACAGCGGGATTGATTGACAATGTCGTCGATCTGCTGACATCAGTAGAGCAGCAGAAATGTATGAAACGACTAGTAGTTGCGCTGTTTCTCGATTAAAGGTGCTTAATACAAGCACCCATGAAGCCCCATCAAACAGCAATGAAGTTTCTGATCTAGTAATATTAGACGCGCTTGTATTAACTGAACTTGGAGGGTGAATATTTCGATGAATCCGAAGTCACCTGAGACGAAGGACAATTTTTATAGGTACTGGAGATCATCGACCTCCTACAACCACGCGTGCTGTGCAGTGGCGCAAGACGGTGTTTTAAACCCGGTTATATTTAACCTTGCACTGTCTGGTCTGGTGGAAACGCTCCTGGGAACAGCCGGTGTCTTGATCTGTACTGATGAAATCTGTGTCCGTGAATCAGCAGTAACACAATTGCAGGTCTGTGCATGGCTACAGAAGGCAGCGACCGGTGTACCTGGCTATCTTCGCACGCAAGGCTTAACAATCTCGACAGAAAATGTGCGCTGGTGGCCTTTTCGCGAAAAGTGATGACCAGTTACCCAATATGCATCAATGGCCAGCCTATCACTTAGAAGCAAAGTCATCCTTTTTTATGTGTCATTGGGGACCAAGACCTCTGTTAGAGCCCTCACGCTTCTCACTTGAGAACGAAACTCGCATCTATGGCCACGTACTGAAATTCATCGCCAGAGAAAGATGGCTACCATCACAGTGTTCCCTGCTGCAGTTATACCAAGCACTTTTTATTCCATTACATGTCTTTAGCTCTCCCGTACTTTCTAAAACGTGGATGTCAAATCTCAAAGCACTTCACAGCGTGCAAGACCAGGCACTGCTCGTTTGCTTCAGCCTATCGCGACGCACGTCAACAGCCGGAGCAGCTATAGTGGCTCGAGACCATGCCGCGACGAACTACGTCAGAACCGACGCGCCGAAGTCACAAATTCTACATATTTCACGAATGGTATCGAGCCATGCCCCGCACCTGTCGGAACAACGGCCGCAGGCGTCGTTTTCTAACGTCGTCAGCTCTCATCGTGCTTTGCTACCCTCAGGTGTGACACCGTCGGCACGCTCACTATAAACCTTGTGGCGCTTACATACACCCGAAGTGCACCTTCTATCCCAGAAATAAGAAAGAAGAAAGAGATTTCTACCTTGTTCTTGAAGAAAGCAGCTCTGCATTGTTCGCACACTTTTTATGCTGACAGAATTCACGTCTATACGGATGGCTCTACCAGCCAGTCCAGCTAACCAGCGCAGCCGTCAGCCCATCACCACACATCAACCTCACTTACAAGATTTTTCACGTGAGAACATCCAGGGGTTCGGAGCTTCTGACCCAGAGAGGTGCCGTCGAATATATCAGCCAACAACCGGCTATTCGATGAGTACTATTGTGAGACTCAAAGGCGGCTCTACAATCTCTTTGGTCCCCGCTTCGTCGCGGATCCCATGAACAATTGCGTTTGAGATACAAGAAATGCTGCACTGTACGCACTGTATGCAAGAAATGCTATCTCGTAAAGTATGTATCGTAAATTAAGATCGTAGTATGTAAACATTCATATGCGTGAGGGAATAAAAGAAAGCATGTGTAGCTTAGTGGTTAGGACACACGCCTTGAGAGTGCGGGGGCCTTGGTTTAAGAAGAAGCACCACCAAGGAAATGTGTTTTCTTGGAGACAGTTATTTCTCTATATTCATCATGATCATAGACAGCTGGACAGCTTTGGCATTTAGTCGGTACAGAAACGCTGAAGCATTTGTCACTAGACAACAGCATTTCGCCTGGAAAGACACGAACCTTGGCATAGTAACAATATCGTAAAAGTGAATCAGAAATTTTTCAAGATGCTTCAATTATACTGCCTTCACAGTGCACAATGAGAAGGGCTGGATTTACATGCGAAAAAACATCATAACCTGTTATCGTGGACAAAAGTGCCCTCAGCATGAGACTCTCGAAAATGTTGAATTCTTGCTTAGCATGAGAAGATGGGGTCTTAGTAAGAGCTTCAGGCTTTCCACGTCTTTACGGTCTTCACATTGATTCACGAGATTAGGAGAATTATGCAATAACAGGGCAGAGATTACCACTTGCCGTGGCAATCGTGCCCCGCGCATTTTCGTGCCCGGGAGTCGTAAGTACTGGGACTATATATTTGAGAGCGCCAAACTGATTTCGGTGAAAAATAATTACACAGTAACGATATTATTCCTTTCAAACAGAGCATGCCCTGGATAAAAATACGCTGGTGACGCAATGCTCACCCGGGACATAGCCAATGTCCAAGTCAGAATATGAAATTGGAAGTAGTGTACAAAAGAGCTCAATTTTCGTGACGTTTTTCTTGCTATACAACATATTGAGGTACCTGAGAGGGAAACCTTTTGTTGCATTTATATTAAGGCTTTTTACATAGTTAAAGCTCACATCCCACTGCAAGCCGTAAGTGCAGCACAAAATCACATCGCATGAAGTTATTTTGGCACCACGCAAATACCAGAAACCAGGCCATCCCAGCTTTTCCTGAGCCTTACTCTTAGGAAGCAAGAAGCTGTTTGAAAAATATCTGTTAATTTTGCGGGAAAATGCGATATGAATGCATAAGCATGACATAGAGTGACAAGAGAGCGGTGGGGTGAAGAAACTGTATTCTATAAGGGCGATCAAGAGCACCGCCAGTGGTCGTGCAAGCCTCGCACCTTTCATGGGGTATGCACTAGATGAGACCGCCGGCAGACCTTCAGCCTTGTGAAAGCGTGCCAAGCATCTGAACTTACTGGTTTACAAGATGAAAACCGTCAGTGTTAGGAAATATTCACAAAGCGTCTGAAGGCACTCGCTTGCACGCGGGGCATTCTTAAAGATGATCTATTCCGCCTTATATAGATTGCGCCTCTGACATACAGTTTAGAGCATTTTGCTTTGGCAGTAGAGGCCCCTTGTTCAGATCCCGTCGTTGGGACATTCGTGCTTACGTTCATTTATTAATTTATCACAAAGCTTACGTCGTCGTCAGGATACTATTAATCTAGCCCTTATTCGCGGTTTCTGGCCAGCTTTGTTGAAACTGTTTGTGGGTTGTAGTTAAGGCAATAAAGATGAGCGTTTTTTACTGTGAACGTGTTCATAACTACGAAACTTAACATAAAAAAAATGTACTCGTGCATACGTACTCTATTTTGGAACTGTTTTTCTCTACAGCCATAGCCCCCAAAGTTCAATAATTTGTTCACTATAGACGTACTTGTTACCTGTGTCATGTGCTATCTTTCTATCTTTCTCTCTCTCTCTCTTTCCTCTCCATCTTTAAATCTCCCCCACCCTGTCCCCATGTGTAGGGTAGCAAACCGGTTGTCCTATACTGGTTAACCTCCCTGCCTTTCCTTCTCTACTATTTCTTCTTCTTCTCTTGTATAAAAAAGTGTAAGTCACGCAGGCATGGCATTATATACAGATAACGAAGTTATAAGCCAACGGCCATTTTCTTTATTACCTTAGCGCTTAGTCGTAGCTGTTACTTGCTTTTTAAGTCATGATATGCGATGTATTAGTTTTAGAATGGGCCACGAGAGAATATGTGAAGAACCACCTCCCACTCTACACATCTTTCCAACGTTTTTCAGGAAAGTACCACGCAGAAACAGTGTACCCTAAAATCATTGAAGAACGCAGTGATGATGGATCTCTGGTACTGCGCATTCGCCGCGGGCTGTCACTGTCTCTTACCAAGATTTCAGTTGCGACGGAAGCACTTCGACTTAGAAGCTCTGTCAACGGCGCTATAATTGACAAAACTGTAAGCAAATCTTTCTGTTAAGCAAGAGGGTGTTTGAATAGTATGTGGACAATGTAGGCTTAAGCGTGAATTGTACATAAGTTCTGTGGAGCTCCTAGGGGACTTCGCGCGGCCAACTCAACGAGAGACGCAAGAGTTGCGCATTGCCGACAAAAACCACGTAAGGAAGATGTCGTCAAAATGCAATATGGGCAAGTAAAATGTTTTAAAAAGGCTTATTTAAATATCTGTGCACGCTATTTTTTTTGTTCCAATAGACATAACGCTTCCGATTGGTAACAAGTACGTCGCGGGATGTCCTCTCTATAGAAAGAGTGCTGACAAACTCCTCCGCAGCTCCATTTAAAAAGGAGCTTTTCCGCCACAAGGAGAAATTACTAAAACAGGTGGCACGGCCTACAGTACTGTGTCCTGTGTTGTGGGTCTTTTATGTTATGCTAACATAGGCGGTGTCAACAAGCTGGCGCTACCCAGTACGCCACAAGTGATGTCGCGCAATAAAGACTACCTAAATATATAGCTACTGGGCATTTTCAAAGTCGTGCCGCTGGCATTAAAAGAGCGTACAGTGCTGCCCAGAAGAAATAACACCCTCATTCATACATTGAACTATGCCTACCGTTCAATTCACGCTAGTTCATGAACTGCGTTGTTGAATGCAGGGAAATATTAAACAGTGCTCTTTGGCATGCTACTTGGTGTTTAGATTACTAGTTTGATTTTAACAAACGAGAATAAGTAATATAAATGCTGTGTTCAGGAGGAAAACGAGTATTGGTACTTGTCATGCTGTCTGTAGGGGAAAAAAGGAAAACGCTTCCATAGATTTGCTGCGGAAGCAGTTAACAACCGCGAAATAGTCATCCTTTCAAAATACTTATTCACTGCACGAGTCCCCGAGGGAAACTCGCGTAGTGAATTTCAAAGTGCCGTGGCACTTTTTTGCGGTGTGGCACTTCAACAAATATCGAAAAGAGAGAGAGATAATATTCTTTAATGAAATTCCCGGAGGGGTTAGCCTGGTTTGTCGTCTGGCTTTCTACTCCAGCTGTCTAGTAATGACTATGATATATACAATGATCAGATATACGGACAAATAGTACGTACAGCGACAAACGCACATATATGCGCAAAATAGTACTTCACAAATTTGGTCACGTCTAGTGTTCCACAAGAACACCAAGAGCACTTTTCTGTTGCGCATCGCACAACCACTGTCTTGCCACGGGCCGAGAAGGTGCCGCAGTTGCAAGCTCGAGCCGCGTTGCAAATGAAGTTCTGCCTTCAGAATCTCTCTTTCGGCGTCGTAACGGGAACAGTCGCAGAGTACGTGCTTTAAGTCTTCCCGAGTATTACATGTGGTGTACGTGGGTGAATCGGACTGCCTGATCTTATGCTTGAAGTATTTCGTATAGGCAACGTCGAGTCTCAGCCGGTGAATGCACGTTTCGTCTTGTCTGGTTAGTCCCTGTGGCATATAAAAGCTACACGTCGGGTCCATTCTGTGCAGCGTTCCGTACTGGTTATTTGCATCGCACCGTATTGTTCGCTGCAGATTCCGCGCGGACCCAGACACCAAAGTCGCTGCGTCTTTTCCTGCAAAAGGAATGTCGATTTTCTCAGATGCCGCGTCATGTGAAGATCTGGCAGCGGAGTCAGCATGAACATTTTCATGTATGCCGCAGTGAGCTGCTAGCCACTGCAGTATTACATCGTAGTGTAGTTCATGTGCAATATTGCCTAGGCGCCTGATGTCCAGGACTACTTGATCTTGCGTACAAAGTGATTTCAGAGACTGCAGTGCGGCTGGTGAGTAGGAGAATATCACTCAAGAGTCGGGTCTCTGATCTTTAATATATGCAGGCACCCTCCGCAGTGCAGCCAGCTCAGTGGCAGTGGCGGAAGTACGGTGGCTGAGAGCGGCTGTGATGGTGACATTCGCCGACGGTATCCACACGCCTTTAGCAGATGATCCATCTGTGACAGACCCATCTGTAAAAACTTGACGGCGGTTTCTATAGTTGGTGTTAATGTGTTCGAGAGCGAAGTGTGTCAACGCTGGCCTAGGCGTGTTTCTCTTGCTCTCGAACCCCGGCACTGTCGTGACTATCGTCCAGGAAGGAAGGTGCCATGGGGGCCTCGTCCATATCGACGGCTTTTCATAGATCAATGGTTGTAACATCCGCGCCTCAGAAGTGCTCAGTGAAGCAAGTGGATGATCTTGTACCCTGGCCGCAAAACGCAGACTCGAAGGAACTCTTGCCTACTTAGTGTAGTCGCAGTTACTAATGCCAAAATGTTCTACACGCTCCACAGAAATTGTGAAATTTCAGTGTTTTGCTTGCAGATAAATGGATCTGAAATCCAAGCATCATTGTTCGAAGACAAAGAAAATATGGCCACGGTGTCCCTCACAAAGACTTCTTATGGTGTTAAAGTGGTAAGAGCGAGATTTTTAAAATAAGATAATTCAGATGGGTTGTAACTTTTAAGAATTGTGCTTAACGTATAGCCTGACGTACCATTACTACCGTTTCATTCGGTTATTCTACAAATACTAATAGGAACACACAATGTTCATGCGTTTTATGAACTTGGTATTGTATTAAAAAACGAGAATTCTAGAAGAGTTGTATTTTGGAGATGCATTAAATGTTTATTGTATATAAAGTGAGCAAAACCGAATATAGATTTGCCGCCTCTATCTTTCAAACAGTTATTTTAAACACATTGCATTTTAACTCAGAGAGACAACAGCCAGAAAGTGAGCACATAGCGGCTCACGAAAGGACAGGCTCTAAGAAATCTCTGGATATTCGCAGATGAACAAAGACCAATTTGAGGAGAATAATGTTATTCACCGATCAGTGATGAGCCATGAATATTGGTGTCAGGGATCTGCACCAATCTCGGGATATGCCAAGTACTAGGAAGTGGGAGAGCTGGATAGGTGATTGCTACAAACTCAATGTTACCGAAGCTTGCATTCTGTGCGGCCTATGCCATCAAGTCGCAAGCAACCCTTACGATAGCTCTAAGAGCTGCCTACGTCTACAAAGTCAGGTCCTCGGTAACAGATTTTGTCCATACTTGCGCTGCTCATTTGCTGCACGTGCCAGTATTACCGAAACAGCATGACACAATTAAGGATATTGCTGTCTTTTTTTATAAATTAGGTTAACTATATGTGCGTTGAAAATACAGATGGCAGTGTTGTGAAATCCCCACGGTCTAAAAGTGAAGACGTCCTCAATTTGGGTAATGTATCAGACTACGAAGGAAATAAAAAAAAAAAGACACAGGACAGAGAACTTCACCATAAATGGGTCCGGTTCGTTGCCCTGCACCGGAATACTAGGAAAGGATAAGTTTTGCATTTATTACGCAGAAATGCCCCGGAGCAGATGCAATGTGCACACGATATAAGTGCGCATCAATGTTCGATGTGCAGGTCTATCGCTTGCCCTTTTAGACAATAATTGCCACTTGGTGAAAGGGTATGCTCATTTTTGTTAAATGTATGAACATGCCCGAGAATATAAAATATTTGGAAGTATAAACAAAAGTTAACAATTAACTGTTGTTTGTATTGTATGTTTATGCACTGAATCAATAGTCAACGCATATGAAACTCCCTTGTCTTTTATGACTAGCTTTCAACCATTTTGATGTCATTTAGGCATTAAGGAACATAAAGTGTCGTGCGTAGCTCAATATCCAGGACATTGCACGCCAACCACTATTAAAGAAGCAAGTTTGATTAAGGCTGCAAGATTGCACAGATATGACTGAAAAAATGTAATCAGTGACATTACAAAAACAAAGATTTGAGTATGTGCAGACTGCTATAATATGTCCCAAATGTTAACAATATAGTTTTGTTTGTTTTCTTGACACGCAGATTGGATTGCTCAACCCAACTGAAAGAATACAGCCCGCTTTTATTGAACCCAAACCTGTTTCGGGAAGGCTGCCACATATTGTACAAAGGATCCAACAACCTCTTGACCTTGAGCGGATACCTAAAGAAAAAGTGCAAGGTACAAATACTTGTCTAAGCTGAGTGCTTCTTTAGGCTTTGTAATATATGGACGAAACCAGTGTTTGCGCCCGTATACTTGTTGGAGACTCAGCGTAAAACGAGCATAATGCGTGTGAAGCTGTGTATGGGCATGTTCACGGTGGTTCCTAGCTGCTGCACTGTAGAAAACATTGGCACCATTTAAAGGTGCCCTGAACCAGTTTTCCAAGTAATCATCGAAAGACCTAAGAATCTGAGTTTATTGCTTCACGAATCGATTGCCACAAGAATTTCTCAATTCGTCATGAACTAGCGCAGTTGAAGGGACTTGTCGCACGCTTTAAGCACTCCCTTCCTTGTTACCGATGAGTGCGGTGGAAGCTGCACAGAGAGACGGGGGATAGAAGTTACGTCACCACGCGTCGTGGCCCGAAGAGCGCGTGATGAAACGCGATCGCTCTCTCCCGTTGTTATTAGCGTGGGCGCTGGAGTGGCTACTGTGTAATGCTAGCAGACTATGGAGCTCAGCGCCGGTAAGTGGTGGTACCCCATGGCAGGAAGCACATTTGAGGCAAACGCTGCTATTGATTCATATCGGCTAATGACCAATAGCGCGTAATCTATCGTTTGGCAGCAGGTGCCGGCAGCTCGAAGAGAGTGAGCATCATAGTCGTGCACAGAGAGAGAGAGAATAAGGATGAAAGAAAGGCAGGGAGGTTAACCAGGGCTGAACCCGGTAGGCTGCTCTGCACTGGGGAAGGGGAAAGGGGAATAAAAGTTGAAGAGAGGAGGAGAGAAAAGTCACTGTTGGCGTCGACGTAACGGCAGTTCTGCGCTTGACATCACAGGTGGTGACATCACAGAGCTTGCTACAATTGGAGGGGGTGGTGCAAATTCTCACCCCAGCGCCCCCTCTCCCCTGCCACCCGTTCTACTAGGTGTCCAAAACGCAACATTCTTCACAATGGATGGGAAGAAGGTTCTATTTGTAACACAAACTTAGAGGACACATGAGCTTCGCAGTCAAGTGTAGTACGCGACAGCGTAATCGGGCCCGGCGCGCACCGCCTTTTCACTCGGTATCCTCGCTTCGTCTCTCGGTGGACGTCTCAAATATACCGCAAGAAAAGGAACGTCTAAGCAAGTAACACCGGCCGTTTAAAACTACATTAGAATGCCTACTGCAAGGGCAGTTGCGAAGTGCCCACTACGCCATAATTCTTCCTCTTGCGAATCAGCGAAGGGCCCACTACGCTACCGTATGGCAACACGCGAGCCTACGCAGCTGCTCACTTTGTTGATGGTTTTGCTTATGACGATGATTACATATGTCTGAATACTTTGTAATGGGTGGGCCTTTAATATACCCACTCGTTGCGCAGTTCACATGTTTTGATGCCTGGCGCAATTCTACGCTTCTGCCACGCAATAATACTTGCGCGGAGGAGACCCCTTCCATTACATGGCATTTTTTTTAGAAGCAGCTTCAGGCAATGGCGTTGCTCTGCGGCAGAACGCCTGGTTGTCACGCGGGAGGCCTGGGTTTGATTCTCATTCGAACTGGTGACTTTTTATTATTTATTTTATTTTCACCTTTCTCAATTTTTTGGTCACCGACAACGCTGGTTTTTCGCTCGCAACCAACGACACCAACCCCCACGCCGAGACCGGCATTAATGCAAAACGAGCTCTCTAACGCCACCACGTCAAAAAAAATAAAATAAAGCGATGACTTACTTCTGACAATGGCCTGCCTTTGGTCCGTGGCTTTCAGGTAATCAAGAAGGGAATTACAGTTCTTAGAATTCAACACGAGGGGCCTTCGGCCTCCATTATCCTAAAAAAGTGGGTCGCCATAAACCTCCTTAAACAATGTCGGTACAGGTACGACTGAGCAACAGCATGGGGCAGACACTGCGCCCCCCTTAGGCGATTATGGGGACGGCCGCCCCCTTTGTCCCCCTCGTGCGTACGCCTATGGTAAACAGGGCTCTGTAGGAAAAGAGGGCGCCATAGAAAATGTCAGCTTCACGCTCCGTTTCTAAGCTCTTCCTGCCACCTACGACTGCAAGATTTGGATGAGCTCTTCACAACAGTGTCTGCTTTCCGCAGGATGTGTTTTTTTTTTCCAACAAGCATGAGAGGTGGTTCATGACCCCCTTAAGGCGTCTTGATGTCACACGACAGTAATGGAGATCGAGGTTGTGCTCTTTCTCTTGCTTTAGACGCGCGCATGGAATACTTCCAGATCCCGAGCGCTGTGGAGGCTGTCAGCTTGAGTTAGATTTATTGACGGCCATCCCGTTCTAAAGAAACGAACAGAAAGCAAGGCAGATGGCGATTACCGTTGCGCGACAAAAAAAAAGGACTTCCTCAAGGGTGCAACTGTGATTACAGTCTAAGTCACTTAGGAGCTACACATACCTGAGAAAAAAACCTTTTTTTCAGGTATCTTAGCTTGGTGTGGAGCTGAACACATGGTGCACCGTTGACGCTCAACACAGAACTGATGATAAATGAGAACTTTATGTACATTCCACTCGCTTTAAAAAGAAGTGACAGCACACATTAGTGTACATCACTGCGAGCAAGAAATATTAGGCCCATAGGATGTGTTTATATGGATAACAAATATGGATATGACATGTACTCACAAGGAAAGAAGTTATGAGATAAATGTAATCTTTAGTAACGCTTGAAAAAAAACGACCATGTGTGTGCAACAGAGGAATGAAGCTCATTGCTCTATTTTGAGAACAATGAAGAATTATGTGGAAAAAAATAGTGTAATGCCTAGTTTAGAGATTGTGCTAATAGCAGCAAGCGTTCAACCACAAGAAAATTCAGTTTACTTCATATATCTCGCTTTTGCATGGAAAAGAAAAGTGTGCTTCTGAGTTGTTTCAATGTACGGAAAGTATCCTTTCAAGTTTTCAGATAACAAAAAGCCACATAATAATAAGAGAGACTCTTGCCATATTTTGTATAGCTTAGAGCGACGTTTATTACAAATATTTGGTAAAGACAGGAAGATAAGCGTTGAAAATCTGCGGGCTTTTTTTTACTACACTCCTGCTACTGACCAAGCGTTTTTTCTCCGCGGAAGCTACCGAGGCCTCAACGGACTAAGTCAGCGACCGATGGCAAACCGGAAGAAGTTCAGCGGAAATGTTTGTAAACAGCAAAAGGGTCCAATTTCTGTTAAAACATCATGTGGTGGTCGTGCATGGCAGGTAATGACCCTTGTTTTAAATGTGTGAGCATTTTTGTGCTGTCTCAACGTAGGAGTTGCGGTATATTGCAATAATTCTTACTTACCGAGATACAGCGAAGCTCATTAGTAGCTTTTAAATTTTCAAATGTAATGCACACCACTGAATAACTATATCTACAATTTCGCGTAGCGATACTCGTCTGCACAAGCCTGCCCAATGTGCAGGTGTAAATGTCCCTGTTCCTGTAAAGGAAGACAGCAACAAAGTTTAAAGATGTGTAAATTGGAAGCGCTTTATACTTTGCATGAAAACTATATTACGACAGCTGAGAAATGTGCTTCGGTACGAAGTGAAGCTTGAGTAACTGCGTCGCCATCCGCTCAGAAAGTATTTTCTATTTCATACTGACCGGGCCCCCAAGGCCAACTACTTATATTTTTAATACTATTTGTAGTAGTTGGGAGTTATAGGTTCACAAACAGTCACCGTAAATTTTGGAAACTTCGAGCAACTCTGCACGACTACTACGTTTGGGTTAGTTACAACTTGCGTCGCAGTGGGGATTGATGGAAGTTATTTGCGGTTTCCCTAAGATGACTTTATTTGCCTTTCAAAGAAAGCATCTGATAAAAGTGCTGTCTTATTTTTGGACTCTTTCAGGTATTTTACCTAGAAGATACACCGACACGAAAATGCCGGAGAAAGTTAACATTGAAGTGTACGTTGTGTCAGACAGAATCCACAACAAGAGATTTGAGGACAATGACCTTTTGGTCTATATATGCATCTTTATGAATACCGTAAGCACACTGATCTATATAATTCTATGATGATTACAGTGAAATGTAAATTGTACTTCATCTAAAAACGCATTGAAGGTCAAGCTTCCGCTAAATGACGGAAATATTTGCTAAATTTTGCTGAGATTTACTGGGAGCACTATTATTATTTTGAGAATAACCAACGCGGTATTTAGAGAATGGAGGAGCAATAAAATGACAGTGATAGCGCTGTTCTTGTGTAATTAGAAATAATGCGACTACAAAAATGCTCGCAGAACTACAAAGAACACAGTGTAGTCTTTGAAATTTGTAAATATAACTTTGACTGGATGAACAACCCACATCATTTTTTATATTTCATCATTTAAAGCCGTAAACATGTACCATTATGTGATCAAATAAATCTGACAGTGTGACAGGCACATCAAATGTACACTTTCCTACGTCCTTAAAAACGATTAAAATAATAACAGCACTTTTTCAGAGTTTTATATGCTGTTGCGGTATGAAGAGCCGTATGAGAAATAGCAATAAAAATGAAGTGAAGAAGCAAAAAAGAACAGACGCGCAGTTGATAAGTATTGTGGGAATAGATTTCGCGCGACGCTGTCAACGAGGGGCTGCCTATGCCGTATTTTCGGGCTTTCGCCGCATTACGATGTGGAATATTATGTATTTGTGTAAATTCTGTAACTGTGCGCTCATCGTGAGCTTACAATATACATGTAACATGATTCATGGCTGCGCTAAAAACGCGGACAACAATTGAGACGTACATACGTTGGGCGCCATTAATCAAGTTAAGAGTTTGCGCCAACTTGCCCCAGTGAAAGCGTTACAATGTACGCCACGCGGTGGCTGGCTGAGGGTTCTTGCAGCAGGTGTTTAAGCGCTTATCTGCTACAATGAAACCGCGAACTATAACGAGCGATATGTCTTTATCTTGTTTAGTCCACGCAAACTGCATTATAATATTACCCGACGTGGTATCTTAACACGCAAGGTGTAGCGCTGCAGAGCTGGAGGATGCGGCTTCGGCTGCTGGCCATGGCGGATGTATTTCTATGGGGCGAAATCGAAAGAACAGTTGTGTGCTTAAATTTCGTTGCACACTCAGCAAAGCGAGGACGCCGAAATTATTTCGGACTCCTCCACTACGGCCTGCGTCCTTATAATATCGCAGTTCTGGCACCTATTACCCCAAGAAATATTGTTATATTCTTACAATAATTAAAATGTTTATTTTTGCTGTTTTTGGACTTCACCTTCGACGCATACCAGCATGCCAAGGGCCGCGGTGGTATGCGGGCATGCGCCACACGTGACAGGAGCAGAATGTTTTATGACGTACGCGACAGACATGTTACGTTATTCATGCCGGACACTGTCAGTAATGTTCCTCATGCACTGACGTGCTTCTATGCCAGTTTGGCTGTGCACCTAGTTGAGAGCCCCCAGATATAGGCGCCTTGATAGATAGATAGATAGATAGATAGATAGATAGATAGATAGATAGATAGATAGATAGATAGATAGATAGATAGATAGATAGATAGATAGATAGATAGATAGATAGATAGAAGCGACTCCATCGCTTAAAGGAGTCGAACCAACGACCTCTCGGTCGGCGACGATGGCTGGCGGGTGTTTCGCCACTGCGCTACCGCGAAACACATAATGTAGGCTACAAGAAAGCGCCTTTCATCTTTCACGCTTTCATGTCACAATGCTCTTGGTTCGAGGGGTGGGGTCACCATGTGGACGTGGTAGAGAAAAGCAATGCGTGGCTTCCGCAATTAGCTCCGGCAACGCGCCGTTGCTACGACCAGCATGCCAAGGGCCGCGGTCGTAGCAACGATAGATAGATAGATAGATAGATAGATAGATAGATAGATAGATAGATAGATAGATAGATAGATAGATAGATAGATAGATAGATAGATAGATAGATAGTAATAGATAGATAGATAGATAGACACTATCTATTTGTCCTCATCAATCAGGGCTATACCTGCGAAACAACCAACAGACATTGTAAACGATTTCATAAATCAACCCACTATAAACAATCAACTACTTCTGTGACGACACGTTTCACTTTCGTGTTATATCGATTTCCATGACGCAGCGATCAGCTATCTTTTTTGCTACCTGCCTATTCGGCGCGTTTCCAATAGGAGCAGTGTAATTACGTCAACGCTTTAACACAGCGTGAGGTCACGGCTTTAGCCCAAGCCTCGCTCATAGCACCCACCCATATTACAAAAATAGCTCTCCGACGCTCGCCTGGCTGTCACACCTCGTTCGCCGCTTGCCCTGTGAAATTCCAGGCTAAAGGAAAGACACGACGCGCGTGGCATTTCCTTCGCGTTTCATGACGCTTTCACGGAGTGCACATCGAGTATCAGTGTTTACTATCTACTTGTTGATGCCATTTTTGCGCTGGATTCACCATATGCGGTGTCCAGGTATATGTTAAGAACTCCAGCTACCGCCAGGGTTAAATCATGATCATGGGCGTTAGTCGTCGGTATGGAGATGTGCCACTAGGCGTCAACGTGGTTGCGTCCTCATCAATCGGGGCTATATCTGCGAAACAACCAACAGACATTGTAAAAGATTTCATAAATCAACCCACTATAAACAATCAACTACTTCTGTGACGACACGTTTCACTTTCGTGTTATATCGATTTCCATGACGCAGCGATCAGCTATCTTTATTGCACCTGCCTTATCTTGGGAAAACGCTAGTCTCTTGGGAAAACGCCAGTAACAAGGTATGCCTAGAGCATAACACACAAATAGCTTGCAATCACAACGTGACATTATTAAGTACATAGGGTACATATAAACTGAACACTCGTTTGTTTTACAGATAAAGGCCATATTCATGAACCTCATTTACCCTCGTGTCAAAATAGCGCTTGTTGGAGTGGAAAAAAGCAGCAAGGCAAGCATTTTCTTTCTTCTTGAGAAATCGCAGAACAAGTGACACAAATATTGCGCCTAATTTTGCAGTCTCAGGAGGATAGCTACATTTTTGGCAATGAACAGCTAATGAATGACATGACTTCCTTAGATCTGCTTCGACAGTACGTAAGTGGAAATTTGGAACACTATGGCCATCCGGATGTAGTGCTACTGCTGACAGGGTAAGCACTGCACACTAATGAAATAATTTGTTTTCCGACATATTTATAGCATTGAAACGCCTTTGTATAATATTTCAGCAATATGCAGTGAAGGTCGCAATGTGCTTCTTTATGTAATCTCTTGAATTCGATTGAACTATTGCACAGGCAGACTTTATGGATTTTTGAAGATGCCAAATTTGAAAGCACTGTCAGAGAACTATGCATTCCTACCACAACAAAAGGGTGCAATTTAAATATTTAGGGAATAGATGAAGACAGAAAGAGGGATTATGTTGTTAAGCTTTGCACTAACTTGCCAAACATAGCGCGTGGCTATGTGTTTGATTCCGTTCACACTCGCCGGCTGACAATTGATTTGATGTTTAATTTTTCTTCCTTTGACGTAAATTTATGAGTTTTTTAGCTCATGGAAAGGTTGAATAATGAATTCTTGTAATGGTTAGAATATCATACATTTTTCACGCTTTGATGATCAAGTTAGTGAATAAGAACACTGCTGCCCGAAGAGAAACCTTTATGCTGCCCGAAGAGAAACCTGAATACCACAAGGGAAAATGATTTATTTACATTTTCTAAGTAATTTTGTTAACGAGCTGAGCGCTTGTGAAAACATTCCACGAATGTTCCATAATTATTGCGCAAATGATTGCGTTTGACCAACCCACACCACCAAGATACGAAGTTTATTTTTTGAAATGCCAATTTTACCTCTCACAAAGTGAAATCTAGTCAATTGACTATGTAATTTTTGTGCAGTGTTGTTACTCTATGAGAATTAGAAATCTGCATTAATAATAAATTTCAAACATTTATTGTTTTTCAGGCGCGACGTTTACGAGACTAAGTACGGCGGCATAAACAAAAAGATTGCGGGTGTGTACATTTTGTGTTGGTGCAAGATTTGATCGAGTTTGCAATGCGGCGAGTGATATTTCGTGCCTGCGAAAGACTATTACACTTACCAGTTTTGGCTTCTAATTCAGCCACTAATTTAGCAATATTGAGAAGCAGGTGTGCCGCTGGGCAGGTTTTCATAAGAACCAGAACTTAGAATAAAAGTAGCCAAAAGTAGCCATGCCATTAGACTTAGTGGAAAATTTGTAGCCACATATAAAAGTAGCTAAGTTGTCATTATGTTTTGAATATTGAACAATAAATAGTATCAATTTGAATTACCACAAATATGGAATAAAGAGCCCATTGTTCCCTTTTGCATGGTTATTGAACTACTGGCAAGGAGTAAATCAAGAAGTCATTACAAGTTCAGTGAGCTTGGAGGTAACCTGTAAACATGAGAAAAGTTAATGCCCCATTAGTTTTCACACATTCCAGCCATAAAGGCAGCAGGAGCATTAACGTGTAAACCATTACCACTTCAAGCTGAATATCTAACTTGATTAGACTTGCCATAAAACAAGTATCGCATGAAGTAGTGAACTCTAGCTGGAGATGAACAGTTGAGCTTCATTTTCTCACGGATTTCTGTGTTTTATAAGGTCACACAACAAAAAATAGAAAATGCTCTCATCACCTAGAAAAATGGCGCGTAGCGTCAGCAGGGTCCTAGCCACGGCATTGCTTTCATATTTTGTTTTACTTTTTAGTTGCAATCGCGCAGTGTTTTGAAACAGTTTGATGCCCACAAGCCCACTGCAAGGGAAAGAACTTGCGCGCACATAAGGCATAACGACAGAGAAACTTCACAACATTGGGTCGTCTTGACGCTAGGTTGCTATTGTATTTCCAAATACTTAAAAGCTTTCTAGTAAACGAGCCAAAATTGAAGTTCAAGGTGAAGCATTCACTGACGGTTAAGATAATGCCTAATGCGAATTCTGAGCCCAGCTTCGTGTTGGGCAACGACAACTGTGTTTGAAGTTTTGGCTTTCCGCAATCGTAGCAATGCAACATTTGTTACATATTGTCACAGAAACTGCCAGCGCTCGAGTGCTACGCCCATCACTCTGTGCATTGAAGTGAAATGTCTACAGCTCCGTTACGACAAGGGAAGCCAGCCGCAGTGCACGTGCCAGCCCGTATGCGCGTGAGCTCCGACCGTGGGACCAGCGAAAGTGACGGAGGAAGAAAGCCAGGCTAGAGGCCAGTGGCTCATGATATCGACAGACTACGCGTTCGGTCCCTTTCACCCTCGTTTGCTCTATCGGTTACGCCGACGCCAATGGTGACACCCAGGGGCGTAGCCAGGGGGGGGGGGGTTGAGGGGGGTTCAAACCCCGCCCCGAGATTTTTCAGTTTTGCTCGCGTATATATACACGCATACATACAAACGCACGCACGAACATACATAAAGTATGGTTATAGTACACATTATAGTATTGTTACGTAAAATTAGACGAGGCGTGACTATTTACAAGTATATAAAACTGAGCATCGACGACGATGAAGGACAGCACACACACCGGACAGGCCAGTCTGCTTTGTCGTCTTCTGCAGGCAGAATATGTATGTCTCTTGGAGTGTGCTACTGCGTAGCGATATTTAACCCAACAGCGCCCAGAATTCAGTATTGTTCTGAAAAAAAAACGTAATTTTTATGAGTAGAAAACTTCCTCGGACTCAAACTGAAACCGCAACTACATATTTGCATACTTTTAAATTTTGCGAAAAATGGTGTTGTTTTATTAATTTTTTCGAGTTACATGGAGCTCATAGGGTGCTGCATAAAATTAGTAGAACTTATTTGTAAACATTATCATTCATAATTACTTTTTAGGAAGACGAACTTGCAGTGACAAATGCTGAAATTTTCTTCAATAAAATACATGCGTGTTTTTGATAACGAGATCATCCCTCATTTACCTTATTTCCTTGAACCACCTTATTACGTGATGGAGGTGCAAATGAAGCAGTTGTGTTACCAAAAAAGTAATATTTGTGAAATCTTATTCACGACATATCTCCCTAGTGGCCCGCTACTCTATAACAAAAAGCACTGCTTGTAAACCTTCTCCTCATTTCTGCCTTAGATCCACCACTTGTTAGCGAAGGTTAGCGGTGAGTTTGAAAAGCTGCACTAAGCGTTGTGTGCGGCATGGATCGGAAATATGAAAGGCTAGGCAGCTGTGGTCCGTAATGTAATGTCACCATTTTGGGAGATGCATTGTTTTTGTTGTTAAGATAAAACTTTAATAAATCGGCTATTGCGAAAAAAAAAAGAAACGAGAGAAAGATGTGCTTTGCAATGGTAAAGGATTCGTCAATGACACAGAGAAAAAAAGCAAACAAAACATGCGCGCTGTTTTGGTTGTTTTTTTTTTACTTTGAGGTCAGTGTGTGCGCGCAAGAATTTTTTTCGACGCTGTCAGAAACAGCTAAAGCAGACAGGGCACACAACAGGACATGTCGTTTGCATAACAGGTCCTCGAGTCCAGTACTATGGAACGCAGCTGTGTTCTTTAGGCTCGCGTGTATTGTTACTTTTTCGTATGCTCCCTTTTTTCTATCTCCCTTCTTTCTCTCCCTTAATCCCCTTCCCCCAGCGTAGGATAGCAAACCGGACGCGCGTCTGGTTAATCGTCCTGCCTTTCCTTCCTCTTTCTCCTCCTCGTGTAGCTTTTTCTACAACCATTAAACCCAGGAAACACAATATGTAATCTGAATCTGAATCTGAAACTGAATCCTCCACTCTGCATGTCATGGTTATCGTCGATAACCGTAGTATAACTTTTCCAAATTTTGAAGGCTTTGCAATTGTAAATTTATTGAGCAACAGTGGATTGCTTTGGCTGGTGAATTTCTGACTTCGTACTACTGTTACTACTACAAAAAGGCGTTGTCAGTAGTTGGAAGCGCCACTGTTCTGGTATTTGGTAGTATCTAGCTGTTTCTTGTCTCCAATAAAGTTTATTAGTTATGAAATGGCAACTCTATCACTCTCATGTCTTGGTTAGTATGTCTTGGAGCATGAGAGATCAGCAAAAAACATAATTAGGACTCAGCCACGAACGTCCGAAAGGTTTTATTTGGAAATATCCGACATCAATCTGATGGTTTGAACGAAATGATCCAAAACAGTGTCGTTTTTTATTCAGTAATAACATTTTCCAGCCGCGACAAAAAACACGTCTGGTGGCTTATGTTGTTCATATTGGGCTTTGGCATCTAGTTCAATGGCGACAACGAATTTATTATACAATGACGGACATACAGAGAAAAGTTGTAACAATGTGTTAAATTTTGACGTTATATATGGATGAGCTAGTGTGTAAAATTAAGCTGATATGATATAAAAAAGATGGATAACGCGGAAGGTTGCATATCACATGTTTGATATCACGTCTCGGTTCTCATTTATATTTTCCGATGTTCGAACGTCCGGAAAACTTAGCACATCATTAACAAAACATAAATTAAGATGTTAGATATAACTCGGCAGTAATTGCATGAAAATTACTCATGCTTTCAAGCAACAGTTAAGAGCTGATGTGCTTTTCGATTCAGCAATATTTGTAAATCTGCAGGAATTGCGTATGAAGGTGGCGTTTGCACCGACAGGCGTGTTGCGCTAGCAGAAGACTCTCCGGGTGCGTTCAGTGGTGTCATCGAAGCAGCGCATGAACTCGGACATAGGTGAGAAACAGTTGAGATTACTTCTAAATGTTCAAAGTTACTTTTATAACAGTCGCAGTTGTCAATACTGGAGACGTTGGACGAGTAAAATAAAATAGAACGCTTTCTATTGCCATTCACAGGATATCCGTTAAACAGCAATAAACTTTACCTCTCGCTTATTTCTTTGGTACAAGGTGTTTCAAGAAATGTGTCCGATCATCATAAAAAGTAAGCGAAATGGATTATTTTCTGGCTGCTTCATAATTATTTTTTTTCTGTGGTAGGAGATATGCTAACATGGCTAGCCACATAATTTACGGCAGAAAATAAAATAAATAATTACCTTTTTATTTAGCGGAGGCCGGAGGTCGGGCCAAATGGGAAAGTTACTGTCCTTCCTGCGAAGAGGCCATTGCGGCTTCTTGATATTAAAGATCGGTCTCTGCTAATTTTTTGGAGCAAAGAATTTCAACCAAATTACAGGCGAAACGGGAACGGAAGCTCCGATGAAATGAACTACACTCGGATACAGCTCAAGAAAAAAGCGGCTTTTCGCCGACAAAGACCCCTCTCCAGCCAATGGTGTCACGGTCTCTTTGTGACGGTGCTTTGTGAAGCCTCTCGTGAGCGCAACGCGAAGGCGGTCTGCCGCGGGGTCATGATGACACAGAGATTGCATTGGCTGGAAGGCAGTGCTCTGACGGCGAAAAGCCGCTTTTTTCTTGAGTTGTATGCGAATATAGCGGACGACCAAAATGACGTCACTGTTCCCGACCATGATTGCAACGGTGTTAGTTCTGCGTTTGTTAAGGTATATGCGCCATAGGTGCTCTATCAAAGTATCAAGATTCTATACACATCTACACTGACGGATCTGTGCTGCCGAACAGCTTAACCGGAGCAGTCGTGATACCAAGGTTGGTTACGACAATTAAATTCAAGACGTCTCACACAACAACATCGGCGGCAGCAGAACTGGCAGCCTTTTAAAAAGCTTTACAATTCGTTAATGACCAAGCGATGGACAAGTGGACTATTTTCTGTGACTCGAAGGCGGCACTGTAGTCTCTACTGTCAGCTTTACGCCGCAGGCCGCACGAACAGCTGGTACTAGAGACAGCAGAGGTTATCCACTACCTAACTGAGAATGAACATCAAATCACTTCTCAGTGGTTACCCAGTCACTGCGGAATCATCGGCAATGAACGGGCCGATCAAGCTGCCCGCTCAGCCCACGCAGAAGACCATGAACTACTCCTACCGCTTTCTAGGACCGACGCTGCACGGAAGCTCCGTTTGCATGCTCGCCAACGCACCACGTCACAATGGAATGAGCCACACTTCAAACATGATCGACTGCACTCATTTGACCCTACCTTAAGTCTTCAAGTCCCATCAAGGCTTCGCCGAGCAGACGCGACCCTGTTGTGTTGGCTGTGGTTGGGCGTTGCGTTTACCAACGCCTATGCTTTCCGCATTGGGATGGCCGATACCACAGCCTGTGACCACTCTCGAAACACTTTTTTCAATCTCCCCCATCCCTTCCCACTGTGCAGGGTAGCATACCGGTTATGCCAAACTGGTTAACATCCCTGACTTTCCTCTCTCCCGTTTTTCTTCCTTCCTTCAGAAACAACTGGACAAATTTATTGCGACTGCCCCCTAAACAGTGCACAGCGACTATCTCTTTGCAACGCGCTGAACAAGTTAGATGATCGACCTTTGTCGGAGGAAAGAATTCTACGCCATCGACAATACGCAACGTCGCAGAAGAAGGCCATGCAAGCGCTACTGTGCTTCTTGCGATCGACCGGCCTTTTTGAGCGATTGTAACCAGAACGCCGTCCCTGTGTGTGTTCTTTTTTATCTTTTGTGTGCATATGCGTTTTTTTTCACCTCTTCTTTCCCCCCCTTCTCTCTCTCTCTCTAGACCCCCTTTCTTGCCCTTACTTTCCCACCCCAGTGCTGGGTAGCAAACCAGATGCTAATATCTGGTTAGCCTCCCGGCATTCTTTTGTTCATCTCTCTCTCTCTACGCAGCCCGGACAAATACAAAGCGAAGTCGATCGATGATTGTACGACGACGCTCGCTCATTCTGGATGTCTTGGAAGAATATGACAGTTGTGCTCTTTCGAGTTTCGGTTTCGGTTTCGCCGGCGGAAGTGCTCAGATTCCAGTATTCGCTAACGATTGCCAGCGCCTGCTTTTGCGAAATCTGAAAGCAACAACAAACTTGTTAGCAGGAAGGGCTGCAATTTTCCCATTTGACAAGACTGCCTATGTCCGCTATTTAAAATGGTATTTAATGCAATTTCTTTAATTCGTATCGTAATTCATCCTGCTACTCATCTTAATGTGCCTGCCACCACAGACAAAATAAATATGAAGGCAACGTGAAAATATCGAATTTTCTTATTTTTAGGATTTTCGGACAGAGTTCTTGAAAAACCTTGTATACCACTTTAAAACATGGGGCAATTATTCAATGAGAAGACTGATTTCATAAACATTGCAAATATTAGGCTTCGAATGGCATTTTCTATTTCTTTCACTAGCCTGGGAGCTTCGCACGACGGAACGAAACCAAACAAACATATAAAAGGTCACCCTGGTTCGCTGGATTGTTCGCCTTCAAGCGGTCGCTTAATGACATACATCGATGGTGGATACCTTCGATATAAATTCTCCGAGTGCAATGAAAAGGAAATTCGTCACGTGCTTCGGTAAGTTACAAAATTTAATATGCTCATACAGTCGCACTCAGCATTTCTCATTTGACGGCTGTAAGCAGGACAAAATATAGGCGGAGTTAAGTTAGTCTATTTTGTTGCTTTGAACATAGCGTAGTAATGCTGCATGGAATTACTAAAGTTATCTCATCTAAGCAATGTAAGCCAGAAGCGAGTTTTCTCCTACCATGGCCGCTACATAAACAAAAAAAGGTACGGCTAGCTGCGTGGCACCGTTATGGTGTCTGAAGCCTAGTTCTCCGCGAGTTCGCTTTGGCGCCACTGCTCCGTGACAGCCTATGATGAAGAAGCGTATCCACAGCTGCGTCAGCACTAGCGACACTGACTCAAATAAGGCCGTAATTGATGCGTTTTCTGGTTCCAAATTGCAGGTGGAATATAAAGTGATCATTAGAAGCGCCAACTACGCCACATATGTGAACAGGTTGCCTCAAGTCTGCCAATCTTTTGTAGAGTGGGCCATAGTACTCTCCGTGGCGATTGACCGCGTGACCATATCGCGTCATGCGCGAGCGGGCAACGCCCTTCTATCGAAAGGCACTGTCTGAAACATACTATCACTATGTCTATTTACTTCATGGGAACACACGCGTCTGCTAATGGAAAACTACAGGAAAGACGACTTGTATCTAGTTTCCGAAGTAATGCAACAATTCATCCGAATTCGAGAGAACTCCTGATTATTGGGAATTGTCGTCTGTTGATTAACGTTTCACTTATAAATGAAGCAGCGAGTGACGCAGGCACGTATGCGAGGGGGATATCCGAAGGTCCCTGCCATCGTTTCGCTCGAAATTTTACTTTTCCTCTCCACTCTCATCCCGGTGTTCCTTATGGGCATGTTTCTCCTAACAGCTTCACTCGTCCACACGCTTGGCGTGAAAATCACCTTGCTAGCCCCCAGTTCATAATTTCGCAGCACTGGCACACTTTGGTAGTGTTTTTCCATAAACATGTGCATTTTTTATGTCTAAACATGCACGTTTATTTTCGATATGAGCATTTACGTTTTTTGTTTATGTTTTACATAAAGGTAAACGGTTTTTTTACATTGCATGTGTGCATCAAAGTTCGTTTGCCATGTGTATCATTCAGAAGTTTCTTTACGCCAATAAGACCATAATACTGGGTCTTAAAAGCGCCCCTCTAATATGTTCTTTGTGAATGAGCTACGTGCGCATTGGCATGGTATTGTTAGTACAGCTTAAATAACATATTTTAATGTGTCTTTCTGTGTGACAGGGCCATTGCACCACAAGAAGCCAGCATTCGTGTCAGGGATTTCATCATATTGGAATACTTTGCTCGCACATTTACTGCTTCAGCCATTTGACTGATTTGGGTTCTACTTTGGGTGTACACAAAACACGGCAAAAAAGCCTGCTTTGCACAGTTCTGAAATGCGTTGCAAGCGGCACATATCTCTAACTGATAACTTGTTATTTAACCACGCAATATAATTTCCAGTGATCGTTTTGCACGTATACTAATGTGCACATGCCCGCGTTTCCATTGAATCTATCGCATTTCTGTATCTCAATCCCCAAATGAGTCGCTATTACGTCTACGTTCAAGTATTTCAAATTATCAATTAACACAGAAATAACAACGCTCTCTACTGTCGTGTCACAGAGTTCGCGGAGAGCAGTGCTGGGAAATCAAGGCTACCAAATCATATGCCATTGAAAAGGTTTTTCCAGGTGATTTACTGAAAGCGACCGAATACTGCAAGAGGATTTACAAAAACAACAAGGTCTACAGTTCATACGTAAGATTGTATTTATCTGTAACCTTATTTTTGTCGTTACAGTGCAGAGTAACTATCTAAACCAGCAGTTCCTAGTCTGACTTCCTAGTCAACCAAGAGAAATTTTCTATTAAAGACACCTGCAATTACACCACTGGTCCACCAAAATATTACTCAAGCATATTTTATATACACTTTAAAATCCATCTTTTATCTCAAATCTAAAATTCTCAAATCTAACGAAGAAGTTTTCATTGCCCGCTTAACACCTGTTAGGTGCTTTGTAGTCATCAACCCGAACTAACCAACTAACTTGGCCGCTAAAGCCGATTTAAAGACGTTCTTTTTTCTTTTTTTGAGAAAGTTGAGTAAAAAAATCGGCAGTTGCCTGCTAATTTTGACAGACATGGGCTTTTTCTTAGAGTGTGCGCTCTAACGCTATCGCATTAAAGCATCGAGACGGTGTAGTCATGACCTTAGCGTTATTTTGACGAGGCTAGGGACTCGGCACTCGGTAGCATTCGTATATATGCTGGATTGTGCTAATGGCGGCAGTGGTTGCTTTCGTTCTTTCGTGGTTCATGTGACAGATAGCAGTGATCGCCTCCTCGTATTTTTATCGCTCGGCCTGCTCGCGCTATCACTGCATTCGTTCTCCGCATCTTTGCATGTCGGCAGCAGGTCATAGCTTCACGTGACCGTCTACCTGGCCTACATCACCCGGACATGGAGCCTTTCAAGGAGGGCCGCCCTCACTGACGTTCTACACACGCATCCGTGGGGCAACTACAAATGCGATGCAGCGATGGCTTTTCGGTGTCGCTACATCATTAGATTTGGAAGGACCTAAAAATTCCTTCCTCAGTTCTACAAACCTCCCGATTGATGGAAATCATTCGAGCGCGGTCATCAGCTCGTTAAATCGAGTTTAAACTGCACTACAAGTAAAGCACCTTTTTAACGAACAAAGACCCAATTTTTATGATACAATAATACCCATTGCCTTACGAGAGCAAACGAAAATGTGCCCACGGAAGCCATAAATCTATTTCAGCACCAACCTGCCTTGGTGAAACCCTCCCTGGGAAATACTAGAAGACAAAACAGGAAGAAAAGGAAGAACCCGTTTGGTTGTACGTAGCCGTATGAAGCTAACAGACAATAAACCGAAGAAAAACAGAGGGGATGCTATTTGTAGATTTCAAAGGAATCCCAGTTGCACCAAACAAAATTTTGCCGCCATTGACGATCATGCCCACAACGTTGTCGCTGCGATTTTATCTTTACCTCAAAATGACTAAACTTCGGTCTAAAAGGAAACCCTCGTAAAAACAGTATCTAGCAATATCTTGCCTCTTTTGGGATGTCTGCAGTGATTCATACATATATTTTGCCTACGACTGCAATATTCAGACATGGGATCGCAACCACAATTTTTGCAAGGAAACTTTTTTGATGAGCGCATAAGACAGAACGAAAATTCTCCGCAAGTCAGATAGCCAGAATGCCGACAGGTCTTTTGAACAAAAATATTTTTAAGAATACATTGACCACAAATAGAGAGTGACCACGTCATTATGGGTAACGACGCTTCTGTGCCTCATACCAGAAAGGACGGAGTGACGCTTTCAAAATACATATGTATACAACAAATATACGCAGCTGTGGCAGGACGACCATTCCTTTATTAGGGGGCGAGTTTAGAACATGTGGATTTGCGTTTAGCCGTCAACATGGCCTATTAGAAGCTAACTGGGCAAATTCGCAGGCTAGTGTCTTTGAACGCTGCAGCAATCGCAGCTCAGAGGCATACGCTTTCTAGTTTCTTCGCTGTAAAAGCCGTTACAAGAAGCACGTGTCTCACATTACGATGGATGATACGCTGAGGAACGTTTAGAGATAACTTTGCTTTGATGTAAGAAATCCGCTAGATCCCGCACACCGTGGTGAACGATGGTAAGCGATGCAGTCCGCTAGGAACTGGCTGTGCCTCATTGTTTGCATTTAATCGAAGCGTTATGAGGTATAACGACGTCACTAAGTAAATTCACTATAATTGTGTGCCCGACTTTGGCTTACCAGACACGTCAACAACAGTGTGACCATTGAATGCTTGTTCAATGTCTGATGTGAAGTCGGCTCTCGCGTTTTAGCGGAAACGTCGGTTACAACAAAAACAGATGAACGCTCCTGCGCACTGAGGTGCCTATCATACGCAGCGTTAGATGGTGCATTCATACGGGGTTGAGTAAAGCAGCATTATCAGCGCAGTCTCATAGTGGCACAAACCTATTCTTTATTACATCGCTATAACAGCGGATACTCAACACTACACAAGTGTAGCTAGCATTATGCTGCAGAAGCCAACGTTAGGCAGGACTACTGGTCAATTAGCTGACGTTATCCAGTGCTAGGCATCAGTTATACAATACTAATCAACATGTCATGAAATGTAAGCTAACGTTAGCTCACATTTCGAAAATGCAACGTACGTTGCCATTTCAACACCTTTCCCACATCTCATTTATAGGTGATATCTGAAGGGGACCGGTGCCAGGATTCAAACAAGATCTCTATATAATGCTTTAGGCCAGTCACGTCTGTCATAAACATACCTATTCAGAACATAAAAAAGTATGGGACGAAGAGGCTCATGTGCAGGCCTGGCCGCTAACTAGAGAGGTCCGCGGGCCGCGTGTTTGAGACCCCTGATATATGCTCTTTCAGCGAGGTGAGTTTCTCAGCAGTCCCTCAGCGAGCAGACCGAAAACATCTATCGGCGCGCTATACAACAAAGCGCCTCTGACCTGCACAAAATTTTCAAACGGTCCGCCGTAGTCGCTTACTCATACCTGAAGGCTTTATTTCATCATACCGAAATATATGCCTCAACCCGATCCTCGCGTATTACCCGCACATGCGCACCGTTAGTCAATACAAGCACAGAAGAAACAATTCGCACCATGAAATCAAGTAAGCACTGTGATCGCTCTCATAGCGCTTGACAAACACCTGGCAACAGCAATGAGCTGCTAGGTTGGCGTTGTACCACTAGGCGTCCTACCCAAACTGTACTTTGTCGCTCTAAAGCTATAAGGAGTATATCAGACACCTCAATCTGCCTGCCACATGCGGTGGATTCCTTCTCACAACGAATCAGTTTAACAGAAAAGCTCTATAGGCTTTTCGTTGCGCCGGGTACTCCGAACAGATATCAATCATCATCGTGAATCGGCACGCGCTTTCTTCGACCTCTTGTTCCCCTGCATTCTCTTCATCTTCTGCTTCGCTTCCAGAAAATGTGCACCGATTTGTCCGGCGTAGGATGCAATAACTCTGATGGGCGCGAGAGCCAGTAAAGAGAGAGAGAGAAAGAGAGAGAAAGAAAAAGGAAAACGAAATAGAGAGAAAGAAAGATAGAGACATTATTGACTAAAAAAATAAGAACCTTGGCAAGGCGGAATTCGGGCCCGCGTACCCGTGATCCAAAGCCTAGCGTCGTAACCACTGGGTTATTCAGGCACTCTAGCAGAGCATGGTGGCTGGGAAAGGCAAGTGAGCGTCAGAAAGAGAGCTGTGAGTGTGAGAAATAGGGGAATGATGAGGCGAGAGAGTAAAGAATAGCATAGAAAGAAAAAAGAAAGAGATAGGGAGAATAAAAAAATGACAGAAATAAATAGAGAGAAGGAGAGAGAAAGCAAGGAAATCGTGAGAAAAAAAGTTAGAAACAGCGAGGAAGAGAAAGAAATTGTTAACGATAGATAGTAATAAACAGAAACAAGAAAGACAATAGAAAGAACAGAGAAAAAGAACAGGAGGGGATAAAGGAAAGCATAGCATAGAAAGGAAGAGAGAAATTGAGTGAAAGGAAGGGCACTGAAACAGAAAAGAAAAACAAAAAGACAGGAGGAAAGAAAGGCGAAAATAAAGAGAAATAAGGCAGCCCCCCCAGCTCCGCCCTTTCTTCAAGCTTAGCTACACTAGTGCAGAGCTGCCTTAAAACAATCAGTAGCTTAACCATCCAAAGCATAGCCATGTATAGAAAGTGGGCAGGAGAGGGAGGTGAGGCTGACGAGAAGCGATGAGAGGGTGAGGAGGAGAGTGATGAGAAGAAGGGAGGGGGAGGGAGTATGCTGTCATCGTAGGCTGCCATATTATGTCGCTGCTTGGCGCCAGACAGCAAAGCCATGTATAGCATAGCCATGCTGTACATGGCTATGCTATACATGTATAGCATAGCATGTATAGCATAGCAAGAGGTAGGGATAGGAAAGTGAGGATGTGGAGGAGTGATGTTAGGGTGAGGTGTGCGGACAGAAGGAAGGGAGAGGGTAAAGCATAGCATAGCCATGTATGGCGTCACGCAGGCCAAAGAATGTATAGCATAGCCATGCATAGCAATGCGGTGGAAAAGGGAAGAGAGGGTGAGGCGGAGGGAAAGGAGGAGGCGAGAGGGTAGTGAATCGGCTTTGAAGGAAAGGATAATTACTGCTCCACACTTCCAACAGCTTTCACGTTGAGCGCAACTGCATACATTTTTTTTTCGAGCTGACATCTATTGAACCTATAAAAGACATGTTAGTACTGGATGCCGCATGCCATGCACAAGCATGTCGCTTAGCACATCATAAGAGAGGTCAATAGATGCCCTTCAAATCCGTACAAGAACGCCCTTATCTGTACAGCATTTTCGCACCTGGCAGACTCAAACTTTGGGGTAGTGACGATCGTGTGCGTACATTATGTGCTTCTGCGGAGTGATAAATGCTTCGTTAGGAGCTTTAAAAGCTTGTGTTGGCATTTAACGTGCACTCAAGTTAACTCCTGAGCTGCTAAACTTGAGCAACTGAAAGATTCGTGTTTTGCGAAATTAGGTGATCGTGCCGTGGCCATTTCTATGTTACAGGAATATCGCCTTAAAAGCAGCTGCAAGGTTAAGTGCTGCGCTCAGCTACAAAGTGGGAAGAACGCCTGCGGTCTGCACCCAATGCTTGATCATATGATGTGTGGTTACAGAAAAGTAAGATATATCTGTTATACATCTTAAACTTTCCGGTGTTTAAATGATGGTAGCAAAAGTTCAGGCTTCACGTTCATCTTAAATGTACGCGTACTTCGCGAGAATCCTTGCTAGCATTCTCTTCATATCTATGATTGTTAGATTAACATAGTTTTTTCATGTGTTCACTACTATTCAGGCATGAACTCATGCACAGCGTTCATACCATGCAGTGTAAGCTGTAATAAAGTGGTCAAAATATGCAAACAAGGACGAAAACAATCCGGCAGAACACACACAAATACGTGCTCATGGGGCTCGCGCACGCATTGTAGAGCGTGCCTGGCGAACGCAGTCAAACGGCAAATGCATACCTAAATCTTGAGATCAGCAAATAACTTGCTTTTTCGGCCTTTATGCTAAGCAGTGGCGCGAAAGGAGGGCACATGGTAGGCCCAAACATGAAGATTCGAGGCCGTATATTGCACAGCACCATATTACACTTCCGACAAATGCTGAAAATTATACTCTCTTGTAATGGAGACGCGCGAAAAAACTGACAATTCAGCTGCTATGGCGAAGCAATGAATGCAGTAGCAACAAAGTGGAGTGTTATACGAAGTAAGGCTAGCAGCTAACTTCATTGGAATCCGATCAGGTGTACTCTACAATACACTGGCGTAAGGGAATACGGCCGCTCCAGCGATAAAAGCGTTTTCCGTGCTGTATATCATTTCAACGCGAAGTATGCGGTGAGAGCACAGCCCCAACAAAAAAAAATTACACCATCTTCAGCTAAACGGGGTTATGAGGCGATGCGAAGCCGGAGCACTTCCACGATCGAGTTCCGTTGGCGTTCGTTGCGCATGCTACCGACCTCGGCCAGATTGTTATCGAACCAAAGTCGGTCGCACACGTTGCAGCTGTGCCCGAAGCTCCGGTCGAGGAATTTGCGCTGGAACCGGGCGTCGGCACCTTCGAAGCCCGGGCGTTGAAGTTGTCTAGCGAGGCGTTCTGCACGGGCGTTGGACTCGCGTCGTCTGTCCGCAGCCGACGCGTTGGCTCGACGCGGACGCTTGGCTTCGACATCGGCTTTCCGTACAGCGGGGTTTGCTTGCCGACGCTGCCGTTGCGTTTCGGCATGTTGAGCCCGCGTTTCATCCGTAGCAGTTTCCCGCAGACGTTGCCGTTTGCACTGCGCTTCCCTGTCCCATAGCTCGAGGTCCGCTTGCCGACGTTTACGTTGCACTTCGGCGCGTCGAGCGTTCCGCTGCTTTATCCGCGGCTCCGCGATCTCGGCACGCATTGAGTGGAGAAGGGGAATGAAGAGGAGGTGTGTGGAGAGGGTTTGCGCATGCGCAGTAAGGGTGGTAACGCCGCACACCACCACCAGATTGAACTCCGCCATAGGCTGGTTCGCATCTAAAATATATCTGCTGATATCTGTCGAGATAGCGCGCCTGATCGTGCCCGTTTGACCGAAGTCCGCTGTTTCTACCCAAGCGACGCACGCTCGTCACCCCCCCGCCCGGTTGCATGCCTTCGCTCACTTTCACTTGCCCATAAAGCATAGGACACGTCAGGCGACGTTATCGATTTAGACTTCATACGGAACATGACGCCAAAAGGCAAAAATCCGCCTCAAGTGTCCATGTAATTGCTATCGCAAAAAAATTATGGCAGCTTTGCGCTAGTGGTGCCAAGCCTGAACGAAGAGCGGAACTGGGCGTCCTTTCTTGTGTCTCTTCATTGTTCTCTTTCTTTCTTCTTCTCTTTCTTTTTCTCCCATTAATGCGTCTCTATTTTTCTATCTGTTTCTTTCTATTTCCTACTATCTCTATGTATTTGTTTCTCTTTCTCGGTCTTTCTATCTTTTGTTCTCTGTCTTGCCTTTCGTTCTTTCTCTCTATTTGTCGCTTCTTCTTTCTTTCTGTCTCTTTCTCTCTGCCTCTGTGTTTCTTTCTCCCTCTTTCACTGTTTCTATTCTTGTCATGCTCTTTGTTTTCCTCTTTTCTTGCCTGTTTCTCGCTACCTCTTTCTCTCTCTATGTCTTTCTCTGTCTATCTTTTGTGTCTTTATTCCCTTTTTTTCTCTCTTTTTTGTTTCTTTCTATCGCTTCCTTTCTCTTTGTCTCGCTGTTTCTCTCTCTCTCTCTCTTTATTTCCTCCTGTTTATTTCGTTCTATCTCTTTTACGTGTTCATTTTTGTTTAACCCTTGCACCAGCTGTTGTCGGCAGTGGGCCTTCCCAATTCCTGTGGCACATATCGGCCCGTGGTTCTTCTTCGCCTTGCACAGATTACGGCTGGCTCCGCTGTTAATAAAACTGTGGATTTCACTTTCGCATACCGGCGATATTGTGCGCCTAGTAAATACAGTTACCTGGCCTGCCGAGTGCGTCAGTTTGATTACAAATGAGGTTAATATTATTTTTTCTGATTATCTTATGGCGCTGACACGACCACTTCACGGAACTTTGTTTTCTGAACACTGTCGGATACTAAGCTAGCAGACGGAGGAAAGACGACAGCAACCACTAGGATGTAGCCGAAGAGTGCCATTACACTAAATAACCTCTTAGTGTTTGCTTCGTATGTTTCTTCAATGGCTGTGATAATTCTTCAGTGCCACTGCCGTATGTCAGAATCCATATCGTGGAAAATGCTTCTACGTTGTTGTTTACTGGTGAAGGATGTGATTGATTTAAAAATCATGAGTTTAAATCGTTACCTCCCTCTTTTTGCAGAAATGTTTCCAAGGTATTTGCACTAGCCAGAAAGAGCTATTGACATATCACTCCAAAAACTATTGAAAGATGCAATTATTAAAAGTTTTGTTCCGTATGGACAGAATAAACAGAATAAAACCAGAGCAGATCCGCATGTTTCTTTTTTTGTCCTCCAGATTGTTATCACGTTTAAGGTGACAGCAGAAAACCAGACAATAGAAAATTATCCAACACACTTATTTTATTAATTTTTTGTGGAGGAGATTTCTACACCGAAATAAAAGACAAAGAAACCATAAAAAAGATTAGCCGCGAGCATGGTAATGACCTCTGAAAATCTGGTCATTGGGCAAACTGTGCGGCCAGTTATGTATGAGTGTGCATTCTAGCTAATCGCTCGTACACACGCGTCATTCAGAGTGTACGCGGTGCTTGGCGTGAAGTACAAATTACATTAGACACGATACTACGCAATCCCCGCAAAATGAACGACCGCTTTCACAAGTTTTTGAGAGAAGAATTTTAGTATCACGCCGGGCAATTGTTTAGTGAGTGCAGAACATCCACGATTTAAGTATAACTTCTAGAGAATGATAGGCGCAACGCTCCGTGAATTAACATCGCTGCAACATTTATATTTGGTGTTATCTCCAATACTAATTTCAGTCGTATGTTCTCGTGCATACTCATATTTCCATATTGCTGTTCCGACCTTCAAATTTCGTCCTCCGGTGTAGTTGCAGCCTACTCCTACTGTACGAAAACTACATAACCACGTCCATATCTTTACGAATGGCTCGACTACGTCGTCCAGTACTGGTGGTGCGGTGGTTATACCATCACAAGGGGTAACTCTGCGTCTTAAAGCTTCCCATGCGACGACGTCTACGGCGGCAGAGCTCGCGGCTATGCGCAGCGCACTAGAGTTTACTGATTCTGAAACACCAAGTAAATGTGCTGTGTTTTCTGACTCAAAACCGGCGTTACAGTGCCTGCGGTCAGTTCTCTGACGTGGATGTCACCACGTCGGAGAATACCTGTGGTGTAAGATTTATCGAAATATGCAATGTATTGTAGTTAGTGTTATATATCGCCCACCTGGATTCTTCCTTGATGTTCTTCATGCTCTTTCCAATTTCATGTGCGATGTTAATATAGATTCATCAAAATTGATCTGTATGGGTGATTTTAACGCTCCTGACATCGATTGGCCTTCCATGACTGTAACTGGTCGCGATGCTGTTATCTGTCATAAATTATTAAATATTTCTTTGTCCTTCGTTCTTACTCAAGTTGTTTCATGTGCGACTAGGTTAAATTCTATTCTAGACTTAGTTTTCCTAAGTACAGATTTAGCTGATAACTTTTCATGCGATGTAATTGACGGATTATCAGACGATAAAGGTGTCTTCTTATCACTTTGTTGTGCCACGTCCAAATCACCCTATACATTTACTAGTTTCCCTGATTTCACTCGTGCGGATGACAATTCCATTACTGATATTCTAGCTGATCGTTTTGATACGTTTTATGCACTTTCTGACAGGCAGGATATAAATTACCTCGTTAATTACTTTGAGGATCTTGTTAAGTCATGTGTCCGAAGATTTGTGCCGCTTAAGACAAAGAAAAGCAATACTAATCTTCCTTGGATCAATCGTGACATTTTGCATTTATCTCGCCGTGTCTGTCGACTTAGGCGGTCCAGAAGAACTAACGATCCCGTTAACCTAGACAGATTTCAGAGGGCGAAAAGTGAACTTAACTCCAAGATGAAAACAGCGAAAGATTTCTTTTTTCGCGTTCAGTTGCCGGGTATGTTAAGCACGAACCCACGCAAATTTTGGTATTCTATTTTGCCTCATGATGCCTCACCTTCTTCTTTGAGAATTGATAATGACGTTATTAGTGACCCGCAAGCAATATCGAATGCTTTCAATAACTATTTCCAGTCTGTGTTTGTTTCTGACAGCAACTCCATTCCTTCTCTGACAGGCGTAGCTTGTTCTGCACCAATAAGTGATATTGAAACAACGAGTGAAGGCATTCTGAACCTTATCTTAAAATTAGATGTGAAAAAATGCACTGGCCCTGACTGGATACACAATGCATTCACGGTCATATTCAGTAAGTCTTTATCTTCTGGCACTGTTCCATCCTCATGGAAGATAGCAAAGGTACTCCCTCTTTACAAATCTGGCAATAAGCAGTCTCTATTGAATTATAGACCGATATCAATGACTTATCAATCATGCAAGATGTTAGAACATATCATTCATAAGCATATTATGCTCTTCTTGGAATCGCACCAACTACTATCTAACAGGCAGCATGGGTTTAGGCGTGGTTTCAGTACCACAACAAAATTAGTCGAATTCACGCATGATATTTTTCTGAACCTTGATCTTGGCAACCAGGTTGACGCTATATTTATTGACTTCTCAAAGGCTTTGGATACAGTACTGCATTCTAAACTCCTTGCTAAACTCGATGTCATATTAAACAATCCTCATTTGGTTAGCTGGATATCTAGCTTTTTGTCATCCCGCTCTGAGTTCGTTTCTTACAGGTCATCCAACTCTACTGCCATTGATGTAACGTCTGGAGCGCCCCAAGGGTCTGTTCTTGGGCCTCTGCTTTTCTTAATTTACTTAAATGATTTGCCTGTTTGCACCTGTGTTTGCATTCGTTTTTATGCCGATGATTGCGTCTTATACGAGGTCATTAAAACAAACGCTGACCATTACCGTTTACAGGAGTCATTTGCTGGTTTTTGCAATTGGTGCAGGACCTGGCAAATGAACATTAACTTTAAAAAAACCGCATTTATGTCTTTTTGCAATAAATCTCCGTCTGCTTTTGATTACTCTTTCGATAACTGTGCAGTAAATAGGGTTTTCGAGTATAAGTATCTAGGGGTCATTTTTACTCATAGTATGACATGGTCCAAGCACATTGACTATGTATGTAACAAAGCATTAAAAAAACTAGGCTATCTACCCGTCGCACTCTATTTAAATCTCCGAAGGAAACTAAGCTTCTCTTATTTAAATCACTCATTCGTCCAATAGTAGATTATGCATCTGTCGTTTGGAACCCGTACCAGCAGTGCGAGATTAATAGGATAGAAGCAATTCAGAAAAAAGCGGTAAGATTCATATGTCATCGCTATGACCGTGACTTTTTTGTCTGTTTGTCTGTTACATAGTTTGTCTGTTTACATAATTTTCATTCATGTTAAAATTCCGCGTATCTTTGTACACCCACTCCTGCCATAGCTCACTTAGCGCTGCAGCATGTCTAAATAAATAAATAAATAAATAAAGAAATAAAAGTTGACGTGTGAAACCGTGAAACTTCACCGCCACGTAATACAAAAAGGCCACGATATTGACTTTCCGTTGTCACCTGGCCATTGTTATATCAGTGGAAATGATTCCTAAGGTAATGCTGCTCGCGTATCACATGAGGAAGCAAACATCGTTCCAAATAGTACAGCCCCGTCCACATTTCTCGATGGCCCACAAGGCAGTGAAAGCACTCTTGTACTTTTTCAGAACGATGACGGGCTCGTGCGAACGCCTCTAACTTGTGGTGCAATCTCGCAAGCTGCAGTGAATTCTCTGCCTCTTTTCCTTTTTTTCTCTCTGCTTCCCTTCTGTTAGTTGGGAGGCGGCCACGCCGCTCCAGCAGTAAACGAGGCAGTCGGACCATGCCAACAGAAAAACAGCGCAGGTTTTATTCACACTCGTGAATATATATAGGAAACTAAAGGGGAGAGGGAAGGGGGATAAAGATTGCGCACATGCGCACTTGAGAGCTTGGGCCGCGTCGTTCAGTGGGTTACCGCATTTCTTCCCTCTTAGTAGCCAAAACGCACGACCGGTTTCTTGGCTCGTGTGGAGCGCCGTAGTACGTGTGGTTGCGATTCTGGGGTACTCTGGGAGGTAGCCGGCGCCGTTGTTTCTAGTCGTACCGGCCCCGGGGAACCCGTTGTAGAGGGCCTCGACATGTCTTCGGCTGCTGGCGTTTCATCTGTGCTCCGTTTACGAACTTGATCCACGTGGCGGCGGACAAGCCCATCCACAGTCTTTACTTCCAGGAGGCGAGTGCCACGCGTAGCCTCCACTGTGCCTGGGGACCACTTGTCGCCGGCGCCGTAATTTCGCACGTACACGTAGTCTCCCGGTGCGAAATTCCAGCCTGGGTCACTCGTAGCTTTGGCAGGATAGACTCTGGAAGGAAAAGACATCTCCATTCTTGTGCGCAGACGATAGCCTAATAGCCTCTCTGAGGGCGAAAGACCCTCCTGGTGTGGTGCGTTCCGATAATTGCACAATACACGTGCCAGTGATGTGATGAGGCAAGTGCCTCCCATCTTCTTCAAGCCGTCTTTGATAGTGCGCACGGCTCTCTCTGCTAGTCCATTACTCTGGGGGTGATAGGGGGGTGTTCGAATATGCGCAATTCCATTGCGCTCCATAAATTGCTCGAACTCTCGTGCAGTGAATGGCGTCCCGTTATCGGAAACCACCGTGCGCGGTATACCAAAACGGCTAAATATTGTAGCGGGTTGCAGCTAGCGGGCCTCGACTGTGCTATGCGAGTTGGCCTGTGACACGGGAAGCGCCTCAATCCACTTTGTGTGCGCGTCAATGACGATGAGTAACATTTTCCCCTTTATTGGTCCCGCATAGTCCACATGTAAACGTGACCACCTTTCGTGCGTCTCGGGCCAATTTGCTGGTTCTTTTGCCCGAGGCATCGGCAACGCTTGCACACAGTTTTGGCATGTCGCCGCAATGCGCTCGATGTCTTGATCTACGCCCGGCCACCAAAATAATGATCTGGCCTTTGCCTTCATGGTGGACACTCCTTGGTGGGCTTAATGCAGTAGCCTTAGCAACTTCCCGCGCGCTGCTGTCGGCACTACCAAGCGATGGCCCCAGTAAAGAAGTTCTTCACTAACAGACAGCTCATGCCGCTTTTTGTAAAAATCGGCGATTTCTTTAGCTTCCATGTCGAGTTTTTTTGGCCAACCTTCCCGGGTGTACTTGCGTACCTGGAAAAGTACTTCATCCGCGACGGCGAGCGCTTGGAGCTCCTTCCATGGCGGGGCCGGCTGATCCCACTGGTCCAGGGTCAGAACGACTTGAGCTTCTTCCTCCTGGTCCGCTTCTTCCTGTAACGGTTGGGGTAGACGGCTCAGAGCATCAGCATTGCACATGAGTTTACCCGGTCGATGTTGCAACCGATAACGGTAGGCACCAAGTATGATGGCCCAACGCTGAATGCGCGCAGCGGCCATAGCCGGCGTCTGACGATCCGCTCTTAGGAGACCCAGCAATGGTTTATGGTCGGTTAGAAGCGTGAACTGTCTGCCCAGCAGATAATCTCGAAATCGCGTGACGCCATAAACCAGAGCCAACGCCTCACGTTCAATCTGTGAGTAATTCTTTTCTGCGGCCGTAAGCGTCCTGGATCGAAATCCAAGGGACTGATACTGTCCTTCAATTCGGTGGAATAGTGCCGCTCCCACACCGTAGGGTGACGCGTCGCACTCCAGAAATAGCTCTCGTGCGGGATCGAAGTGAGTCAGCACAGGCGCGGAACACAAAACGGCTTTTGCTTTTCGAAAGGCATCGTTTTCGCGCTCATCCCAAGACCATTTAGATTTCTTTTCCAGCAGAAGGTATAAGGGACTCAGGAGCGTGGACAGATTAGGCAAGAATTTATTGTAGAAAGTTAGCATGCCCAAAAAAGACCGCAACTCTGTGACATTCCGAGGAGTTGGTGCCAGCTTAATTGCTTCGATGTTCTTCTCTGACGGGTGCAACCCTGCCGCGTCAATTCTGTGTCTTAGATACGTAACTGACTCCTCACCTATTCGGCACTTGTCCGAGCGGAGCTTGACACCGTATTCCCTGAACCGCTGCAAGACTGCTTGAAGGTTCGCGGTTGGCTTATCGTTCGCATCTGCTATCAGGACGTCGTCTAAGTACGCTTGGACCCCTGGGAGGCCTTGCAGCACCTGCTCAATTGTTCTTTGAAAAATCGCTGGTGCCGAGGCTACCCCAAACGGTAGTCTATTGTAACAAAAGAGGCCCCTGTGAGTGTTTATAACCGCTAGCTTGCGCGAATCTTCGTCTAGAAGAATTTCGTTGTAGGCATCACGTAGATCTAAGATGCTGAACTGCTGCCCTCCACGAAGCGTAGCGAAAATGTCGTCCACTACGGGTAGCGGATAACTTTCCATTTCACATACTGGGTTTAGCGTAACTTTGAAATCGCCACAGATGCGGACTGTTCCGTCACGTTTCAGCACTGGCACCACCGGGGTTGCCCATTCTGAATAGGAAACTGGCGTAATAATGCCTTCGGCCACGAGTCGATCTAGCTCGGCGGACACTTTGTCTAGCAAAGAAAATGGAATTTTTCTTGCCTTACAGAACCTTGGGGTTGCTCCGTCCTTTATATGAAGCCGCGCTGGTGGTCCCTTGATGGTTCCCAGGCCCTCCGCAAAAAGGTCTGCGTACTGTTGCATCACGGGTGCCGCTGTCCGACTCTCCAGCTTCCCGTCCGATGAGAGTGACGCGATGTGAAGAAGCGGTGCCCCTTGTGTCTCGAGCATCTGTAACAGGTCACGGCCGCAAAGGCTAGGTCCTTCGCAGTCTAACACAACGAGATCGCAGTCAACTGTTGCAGACTTGTAGGAAGCTTGCATTTTGACAACGCCCCGCACTGGTATCTTCCCAAGATAGCATGACAGAGTTAATGCAGCTTTACAAAGCGGTGGCCACTTATGACGATGGGCTTCGTATATCGCCCTAGGCACTACGCAGACAGGTGAACCTGTGTCGATTACCATATTCAGTGGCACTCCGTTCCATGTAACCTGTTTGTGTAGGGGCGGAACCAGGCTTTCATTACCCTTCACTGACCAGATTTGTAGTGCGTTACAGTCGTTAGCTTCACTTCCCGCTGAACACTCTGTTATCGAGAAGGTTCTGTTGGTGGTGGCTGTCCGTGTGCATACTCGCGCCAAGTGACCTTGTCGCCCGCATTTGTAGCACCTGCGCCGTCGCAATGAGCATTCCCTGGATTGATGTCCCTGTTTGCCACAGCAGCTGCAGTGCTGCGATAAGCTGCTCCGTTCGCTCCTGCTGATTTCGGGTTGTCTGCTATGCTTCACGTTGAACACCCCAACGGTGTCACCTTGCCCGGTCATTTGTTGCGACCCTAACTCTGCGCTTTCGGCTGCTAGAGCAAGTGCTTCCGCTTCTGCCAGCTCAAGTCCTTTTTGGCTAATAGCTGTTTCTGCAGGTTTTTCGAGCGCACTCCACACACGATGCGGTCCCTCAGCATTCGCTCCAACATCGAAGAGAAGTTGCAGTTATGAGCTAGCTTGCGAATCTCGACGATAAACGCCTGCACGGACTCCCCTTCTTGTTGGTTTCTGTGAAAGAACTTGAAGCTTTCAGATATCTCGTTAGGGGACGGATCATAGTACTCGTTCAACGTTGAAACAACTTCTTCATAGCTCAGCGAGCTTGGTTTTCGCGGTGCGATTCTGCCGCAAAGGATTTCAACGGTCCTCGATCCTAACGCTGCCACCAACAAGGCCCTTTTCTTAGCGTCGTCCGTAACTTCGTTTGCTTCGAAATACGCGTCAATCTTAACGAGACACGCTTGCCACTTATCTGTCTCCTCTGCAAAATCCGGAAGCTTGAGGGCCATGGCTGCGGACGGGCTGATGGGTGTCTTCGTCTCGTTCTCGCAGCTGGCGCCCGGCTTACGCGTATCGGTGGGTATTTTCGTCGCCGCTGTTAGTTGGGAGGCGGCCACGCCGCTCCAGCAGTAAACGAGACAGTCGGACCATGCCAACAGAAAAACAGCGCAGGTTTTATTCACACTCGTGAATATATATAGGAAACTAAAGGGGAGAGGGAAGGAAGATAAAGATTGCGCACATGCGCACTTGAGAGCTTGGGCCGCGTCGTTCAGTGGGTTACCGCACCTTCCCTACTCTCTATTTCTCATCTTTCTATTACCCTTTCCCAATCACCCAATGTAGGGTAGCCAACCGGTATTTTATCTGGTTAACCTCCCTGCCTTCTCCTTTCCTCTTTCCTTCCTTCCTAGTGATCGCTCGAATCATTTTGAACTCTTTCTTTGGTTTTCTCCATGTATCGGGCCATGACCATAGTTGTTTCGCCTAAAAAAAAGAAAAAAAAACGGCACACAGTCAATGTTACATACATATAGCAAATCGAGTAAGCATGAAAAGTGTATATCAGGGAGAAGCATTTTCGCGGCTGAAATACCTGGTGTCTCAAGTTTGTTTGAACAAGTTTAAGTGAGTAGTGGCATGTAGCAAGCGTCGCATACCAAACAATCCTGTAATGATGTGACATATTATAAAAACAAACATACATATCGTTAACCAGGTGAAATATTTTGCAAATGTAAATAGTATTATACACCATGAGCAGAGGCGTCACTGCTCGACGTGCCTCTCCTTCAAACTTGTCCACGGGGGGTGAGGAAGGGGGAGGGGTGTCCTATCCTCGAATAAAATGTTTGCCCAGTAGCGTGTTTGTGGAGTCTTTTACCTGGTGCACTTTTCCATGTATATTTCTATCTGTTTTTCTATGGAAACGATTTTGCCGCAAGCTTTCTAAATTATTAGCCCGTTGTGTAACGTACAGAGAATGGAACAGGGTGCGCTTAGATAGCTGGATTTGAGGTGAACCATCTGGTTACTGTGGGCGCAGGCCACTACCTATGTGCTGCTCATCGACGAAAATGACAAGAATCTAGCTTACGGGGTCCATGTCATTCTGTATATGATGCTCTTCAACGTTTTGAAAGCTCTATCAAAACTTTCGTGTGGAATTTCGATTCCATAATCTTTACTGACTAGTTTCTCACTTGATGTATAATTGAACAGGCAGAAATGTATTTTCGGGTAAAAACTAACTGTCGCTTTTCTTCTGAACAGAGTTTTCAACTTATGAAAAAAAATGTGTTTCACATTGGCAAGCGTGAATATTCACGCATAAGGCAGATCACAATCAGTATTTTCAGACTGAACGGTTTTCGTATGTAGCAGAAATCGCAGTTGGGCGAGTTTGTGAATTATACTTAATGCTGTATGTTGCTACGCCGTATTTTTGCATATGCAGGTTTCTGTATGATTGGCTTGATTGTATGAACAACGGCCCGATGCATCGTATGTGCATCGCAGTGATTTACTTCATCATTCACCTTTTGTCATTCCAATGTACATGTAATTATGAAGTCTTGCTGTACGGAAATGCGACTGAAACTTTTTTTTAAGTACATGGCGCTCTTCGTATACCAAATGCTTTGTACTTCCGCATGGCGTTTACAGCCAGTGCAAGTCGAGAGTTTCTTGACACCTAACCCATAGGAAATGCCAACGTTCGGTAAAGGATATACCGGTCGAATATATATCGCGAGAGTTCCACTGCAGAGTGCAGCTGACAATGTATTTCCCCGCGCTGCTACTCTTTCAACTGGGAATTGCAACAGGTGAGCAATGTCTCGTTGAACAGCGTAATTATTATCGTTATGCCATACTGTGACGCCAAGGTTCTGATATGCGTTCAACTATTCATGGTGTGGCTGCTCGCTAGTTTACATTAAGCGTTGCTACCAAACCGCAAAACCAGAAGGAAGGACGGACAGGATGACGCGAAATGAAGTTCTTAAATCTGGTACTGAAGTTTCAATCCAATGCGTCAAATAATTCTGCGTCTTGCGAAAAGCACAGGCAAGGCGATAGTGAAGCTAGGCTGTTTACTATCACATATGCTTCCATTAGTGCGAATAAACTAGTGACTAAGAACGATCACCGTAAAAGAAAGTCATTGCTTGAAAACTTTCGGATCATTAGGAAGAAGTGGACAAGCAGTGAAATTTTGTGAAGAATTCTAGTCATGCTTTTACATTTTAGTCATCAACTGTAAACATTTTACTCTGAATCTAGCTGGCCTTTTGTGCAAACAACTTAAATGTTGTGCTTTATACACTCGCTGAGTTTTTCGTAAAGCCAAGTTGGAAATTAACGACTGTATGCTCCTGCGTTTTCATGATTATCGTAAGTGGGGCGGTAGCTGTTCACTAACGATTACGATTACAATAACATCGAAAACTTGAACACTCAGGACTATTTACTGGCAGCACATAATAGTAATAGTTGCTGGGATTTCCGTGCCAAAATCACGGTATGTTTACGAGGCACGCCGCAACGGGGCGTCGTTTTAGTTTCGACCAACTGGGGTTTCTTTAACTCGCACCTAAATTTAGGCCTACGGGTTTTTTTGCATTTAGTACACAACAAAGTGCAGCCGCAGAAGCCGGGAGTTGAACCCGAGCCTTTGATCTCAGCAACGCGACACTAACGCGGTAAGCTGCCACGGTGGGTTTTACTGGCAGTTTCACGAGAAACATCTTCGGTACACTAAATTCGTAGTAGAAAGAATTCTGTTGGTATGTTTTGAGCAATTGCAGTGGGTAATATATTCAAATATGAAAGACAGCGATAGCTTGATCGCTGATTTTTATTGAATTTTTTTACGTCTCCTGTACACTCGGCCGAAAAAGCTTACTGAAATATTGCATACCGGATCCTTGCACTCGTTTGACTTTTTTGTGCTTTAGTACATATGCAAATGTTACGATGTGCGCACATTATCACATTCTTTCAACTACTTAGTGCTTTTGAATCTATTTAATGTCTCCTGGCAATGCCCATTTATCAGGATTCGTTAACGCTTCCCACTTGACAACGCTGCTGATATGAAAGCCGTATAGCCATTACTGTTGCATGGAGAACGTTGTCCTTCTCTTGTTAGAAAAAAAGGATCCCTAGTGTGATTGAGCGCATCGCTGAGTTTCAACAAGAATGATAATAGTCAAGCAGAAGCAACAAAAGGGAAAAGAACGAAGCCGTAGGTTTATCAAAATCATATATATATATATATATATATATATATATATATATATATATATATATATATATATATATATATATATATATATATATATATATATATACATATATATATATATATATATATATATATATGTGTGTGTGTGTGTGTGTGTGTGTGTGTGTGTGTGTGTGTGTGTGTGTGTGGTGTGTGTGTGCGTGCGTGCGTGCGTGCGTGCGTGTGTGTTGTCTTGATATTCACCCTCTGTAGTAGAGCGGCCGAACAAGTTGCTTTCTCTGTATATTTGGAACGAATCGTTACTGCTTTTTTCATTTAATATTGTGCAGTTGGGAGGTCGGCATGTGGGGGGTGTTCTTGACAAGAGTGCACATAATCACTGCAACACAGCTATTCTTATACAGGCGGTCGCTTTGAAGCATACACTTATGCACACCGAAGAGTAAAGAGTTTGCGGGATGTTTCCAAAACAAAAACAAATTTCTGCTCTATAGGGCATAATGCTCGTAATCTAGCTGGGGACTGCATAGGCTGCAGTACCAATTAGAGGCTGGAATTTTTATTTCGAGGTTATGTTCTCAGACAAACCAGGAGTATAGCTTTCTCGAACACTTTGCGTCAGCCAAGCTTTTCCTGTCGAGCGTACACCGAAGCAGACGAAACAGAGATTTGTTCTTTTCATGTAGTCAAGACGATGTGCGATTTCTCAAAACAATATTTGACAAAGGGCATAGCGCACGTTTGCGTTCATCGATCTTTGATCACAGGTAATGCTCGCTGTCGCATGTTGCACAAAATTTACTTGTGTTTGAAATGCGTTAGCATTGCTATGTCGCCTCAACGAGAAAGCTGTCCATCCATCCGTCCGTCTCTCTGTCACAAAAGATGATCGGCACCATTAATAAATGAAGGAACAAAAGAAATAAGTGTTCACTCTAGTGCTTTGAGTTCCTCTGCACGCATCCGTGACGTCAAGCACGAGAGACTGGCCTAGAAGTTGACTTGACCAAGCCCAATCATTCCATATAAGTGTAGCGTTGTCGTAAAATAATATCAAATTCGCTCGCTCGTACTACGCGTAGAAACTAACAAAAATGATATGCATGCAGCTAGCTGTCATGCATTGAGCAAGCACGAGGTGTAGAAAGCATAAATATTTATTTCAGACGAAGTGAAAGAAAATTCAAAACACGCACGCTGCCCTTTTTTTTTCGGCTGGCTGCTTTGAGATCTTGCTTGTTGTTGGAGAGGAATAAAGACTGATGGATGATCAAGCAGCAATTTTTAGATGCGAAAGCATCCTATGCGTGGAGCAGTGTCCGTTCTGCGGCGTCCGCACCCATACTGCGCATGCGCCAACTCTCCCCCCTTTCCTCGCGTGAGTGAGAGGAGGAGGGAGGAGGAAGCGTGAGCGCTGCCTCCGCTTCGTTTCTCCTCTCCCGTTTCTCTCTCTCCGCCATAGCTGTGCGCTCGTGTATAATGCAGCGCGCGCTCTCTCACGTTGCACTCTCCTTCGCAACGGCGCTGTGGATGCTCGCGAAGCTGAACGTAAACGGCAATGCCGGCAAGCGAATCTCGAAGCTGCGAGGCTGCGAAAGCGCGCGTTCGCTGTGCTTCCGTCATTCTTTCTCTGTGCAATGGTGTACGAAACGCCAAGAACAATGTTAACGCCGGCTGTAGTTGCAGCTGCAGCGCCAGCGCCGCGGTGCAGATGAAGGCTCTGGAAGCCCAACGTAAGCGTCAGCGTAGGCAAGCGGTAATTCAAACGCCTCGACAACCACCGTCTCATAGTCACATAACAGAAACGGCAACTCGATGCGCACCCCCCGCAATGCTTTTGCATCCCACAATAGTTGCCCGTAAGGGGAGATGATATGTAATTTTCCCTGTAGCACCCAGCGTCTACGTTTGTAAAGTTCTTCATGCTCTTCGTGATGTTGCACAAGCAGTTAAAGTGCCTTCTGGAGTTCCTAACCTTATCCGCGACCACTTTTCCTTTGGTCTTCACGTAGAGGTGTCTCCCGATGAAGGATATAAGAGGGTCAGGGAAAATACCTGGTATGGCGTCAGGGTTTACCCTTTTAAGCTTAGTGACAGGTTGATACACACCCTGCGGCTCCTCAGAAATATGAAAAGAAAATCACCCCAGTGTAATATTGTGACAGAAAACAAAGAGAACACCGAACATATTAGTGCGCTTAGTTCGCTAATATCCAGAAGCAACACAGTCGTCACAGAAAGGAGTAAGATAACAAATGAAGAATGATACGAGAATTTAGTGCCGGCTTTAGTTTCGAATTTACGATTTAAATTTAAATTTAAATTTAGTTTCGATACGAGAATTTAGTTTCGACAGGCGGAAATGAGAGAAAATGGTTTTCGGAATTGGTTTGCAGGGTTAGTTGAGCAAATATTTTCTTTAAAGACTGGCTGATGCTTACAAAGCTTTTTCCCGTAAAATCGTGCGCAGCAGCCCTCCGTACACTCGAATTGGGCCCCTATTCTGTTGCAATTCAGGCCAACACTTCGCAAGCTAACCGCAAGAAAGCGGGTAGGCGTCACACTATCAATGGAAAAAAGTGTTGTTGCCTGTGGCTGCAGAACTGCGCCAAACTGCAGCAGAAGCATGTTGAAAAAATAGTGCAGTCGTATAATCATACACAACAGTATTAATCCGTCATTGTATTTCGGATATTTCACTTATTTTTTTGTTAGGAGCTGTTTTATACTTGCGCAAAATTACGAACGCTTCGGGGTGATTCTCATAACAAGCGCCCAGATTCGCGTCATCCCCTCTGTGCAGCGTCCCTCGCTACACGGTCTGCAAGCTCTACAAGCGCGTACACAAGCTACAACACATACACAAGCTACAACACCTACACAAGCTACAACGCCACACAACGCTACAAGCGTCTACACAAGTGGCCGATAGACTACACATTGAATAGGCGTCCAAAAATAGATGCTCGACATATCGCCACAAAGTAAATTACGTACCAGCGTCTTTTTTGGCACGAAGTTCTGCTTGAGACGGCTTTCGTCCATGCGTCCCTTTAAGCCGAATCTCAGGGAAACCTGTACACACGGTATGCAGGCTCTCTGGGGTCGTTGAATGTGCAGTTAGGCGCGGAGCAGCATCCAGACATCTTGAAGCGTACTTGGTGACAAACTGTTAGCAACTCAACCATTGTTCAACGGCGAGGCCAAAGCACACAATGATAATTGGGCGGCTTGTTCAAATCATACGAGCCGATCCAACGCAACGCACATCCAAGGCAAGCTGATCCACTTTCCTTCAGCTGTGTTCCGCACAGCCGCGTTAGAGTGTACTAGAATATTCCAGTACACTCTAGCCGCGTGGCCTTTTTTCCCTCGTCGTCGCGCTTCTGATCTGAAAGCGATGACGTAGTTGTTGGGGAGAGGAGGGCATGCGGACGCATTCTCTTTTTTTCTAGGTGGTGTTGTTTGAACGCAATTTTTCTCGGGACGAGCGTCAGCGGGGAACGCGGTGTTACAGCCAGGCGAGGCAGGCTGGCAGGCCAAGGCAAGCGCGCGTCGCAGAGCTATATTTAATATAGATGGATGCTATGAGCGAAGCGGAGGGTAAGGTCGCCACCTCGCGGTGTGTTAAGGAGTTCACTAAATTGCACTTCTCATATTGGAAACGCTCCGAATGGGACGGACACGTAGCAACGACGCGTTGCAGGAGGGAGTTAATTGCGGAGGTGATGATCATAATGCATTACTTCACTTTACTGCTCCCAGACGCTGACAGCATCCCGCTGACCAAGAGCACTGTGAGAGGAAAGTGTGAGATATAAAATATGCGTTTGTAAGGCCTCCAGGGTTTGTGAGTTTGGCGCAATGCATAGTACGCACGGCATCTGTTGTCGCGGACCGAGAGGTCGTGGTTTTGAATCCCGTTCACAGAACTTGTTTCTTTGCTATCTCATCGTGTGCATTTTGTACACGTGATTTCCGTGACGGAAATGCGTCATGAAATCCTGGCGAACCCCTCCATAAAACACTTTCGTGTTAAAATTCAAGCTTTGAGAAATGTTGATGGGGAACATGTGTTTCAGTGATCGCTGGATGCGCATGCCGTGGGATTTGAGACGCGGTCCCGCGGCACGCGCCGGAATGCTAGAGAGATGATGAAGAACACCGTGCACATGAAACGGGAAACAGCGCAGTAAAAGGTGACGAAAAAGAAGGAACACACACCACACCACACGAAGCGCTGACTGACAACTGAAGCATATTCGGGCGAAAAAGTATAAAAATACATTCTTAGGCGCGCCACGTCACACACAAAGAGATACAACTAAAGCATGAAAAGGCACAAAGACACAAAACCAACAGAAACCATGATCATCATCACATGACGCTTCGGGACTGAAACACGCAAGCGGTTCAGTTGAGACGGTTAGCCGACAAATACGAAATTTCTTTGTCAGATAGTAAAACAGACGGAGTACTGACTCACTTTTATTTTAACATTTAAATGAAATGCGCGTCGATAATTTATTTTGTCATTTCATTCTGGTTCTTAGCTAACACATCACAATTCTCAAATTTGGGGCGACAACCACTTTGCTTACAATGAGTACCTAGATGGCCTAACGGACCTAACGGAGCTGGTCACGTTATTGTTGTGCTCGCGAAGTCTATCACTTCGCGAAGTCAATCATGAACATCATGATTTACATTGTACGGCCTTGGGGCTCTTGCCCAAAGGCCGTAGAATTTAATATGTACCAAAATTCGTATGGCGTGACGAGAGTTCATGAAGAACATGACAGGTTCTTACGTGCAAATCATGACACGCATGTTATGTGCAGCATGATTTACATGCCATGGACCCGGATCGCTCGCGGTCGTTTACATTAATGCATATACACGAAAACTGGTATGACGAGACATTTCTGCATGACGAACATAACTGACACGTGGTAACATGAAAATCATGACATGCATGTCATGTACCACATGATTTACATGCCACGTTAATGGTACATTCGTGGTCGTTTCGCTAGATTGATATATTGTCACGTGGTCGTGACGTCGACGAAGACAACAGTCAGTACGTCCAAGATGAAACTGTTTATTTGGCCGAACTTGTGGCCGAGAAACTGAGAACTGGAACTACAGCAATACACGCTGTACAATGATAGCGGCGAACAGGGCGTCGTCCGTCGATCAACTGACAAGCGGTGAAGCGCGTCGGCATTTAAACATGTGCCGTCGAATATTCCAGCGTTATCGCTGGCTGTCGCGCAAATTCTAGAATGAGCTCGAGTGTGCGCGTCTTGCGCGCAATCTTAACAAAACGATCTACAATGATCGGGAAGCTTCTCGAACAATGAGGCGCGGTTCGCGCTGAGCGCTGCTGACAGTCTTTGTGGGCGAAAACCGAATAAAGCAAAAGTGATAATAGGAAACGCCCGTGGCAATGCCCCCCTCTGAAAAAGCATCGTCCCGATGCTTAAAACAGAACAGGCCAATGTATGCAACAATAAATAAAAAGAATAAAGCAACAAAGTACAATAATAAAGCAAAATGACAGTCCTTAGATTCGCTAACGCGCTTAATATGGTTTGAGGCGCACGACATGGACGACTTCAGGCCGTGCACGGCGCCGCTGAGAGTTCGTAATGCCGTCAGGGACAACCTCGTAGTCGAGTGCGCCCAGGCGCCGAAGTACCCTGTACGGTCCGAAGTATCGGCGAAGAAGCTTCTCGCTCAGTCCGCGTCGTCGTATTGGCGTCCAGACCCAGACACGGTCGCCGGGCTGGTACTCGATGAAGCGTCGTCGAAGATTGTAGCGACGGCTGTCGGTGTGCTGCTGGGTTTTGATGCGCAGACGGGCCAGCTGTCGTGCTTCTTCGGCGCGCTGTAGGTAGGTGGTCACGTCGATATTTTCCTCGTCGGTCACGTTTGGTAACATGACGTCGAGCGTTGTTGCCAGGCTCCGTCCGTAGACCAACTTGTATGGAGTCATCTGCGTCGTTTCTTGTACGGCCGTGTTGTACGCGAAGGTCACATATGGAAGGATGGCGTCCCACGTCTTGTGTTCGACGTCGACGTACATAGCCAGCATGTCGGCGATGGTCTTATTGAGACGCTCGGTCAGGCCGTGGTCTGTGGGTGGTACGCGGTGGTCCGGCGGTGGCTTGTGTGGCTGTATTCCAAGATCGCTTGAGTTAGGACAGCCGTAAACGCCGTACCTCTGTCGGTGATGAGAACCTCTGGGGCGCCATGACGTAAGACGATGTGCTCCGCGAAGAACTTGGCTACCTCGGCGGCACTGCCTTTGGGCAAGGCCTTTGTCTCGGCGTAGCGGGTGAGGTAGTCAGTTGCCACGACGATCCACTTGTTTCCGGTATTGGACGTCGGAAACGGCCCCAGTAAGTCCTCCCGATTTGCTGGAACGGCCGCCGTGGTGGCTCGATAGGCTGCAGAAGTTCGGCTGGCCTAGTGGGCGGTGTCTTGCGTCGCTGACAGTCCCGGCAGGTCTTTACGTAACGGGTGACGTCGGCGGAAAGGCGCGGCCAGTAGTACTTCTCCTGTATTCTTGCTAGCGTGCGAGAAACACCCAGGTGTCCAGACGTCGGGTCGTCGTGCAGAGCCTGGAGGACCTCTGGCCGCAATGTCGAGGGTACCACGAGAAGGCAATCGGCTCGAAGCGGTGAGAAGTGAGAACACCATTGCGCAAGAAAAACGACGTCAGTCCGCGCGTGAATACCTTCGGAACAACGGTGGTCCTGCCCTCGAGGTATTCCACAAGGCCACGGAGTTCTGGGTCCGCTCGCTGTCGTTCGGCGAAGTCGTCGGCACTTATGGTTCCTAAGAAGCAGTCGTCCTCCTTGTCGTCCTGCGGCGGTGGGTCGACGGGGGCGCGAGACAGGCAGTCAGCGTCGGAATGTTTTCTTCCGGACTTGTAAACGACGGTAATGTCGAATTCCTGAAGTCGTAGGCTCCACCGTGCGAGCCGACCTGAAGGGTCCTTCAAGTTAGCTAGCCAACACAATGCGTGGTGGTCGCTCACAACTTTGAAGGGCCTGCCGTAGAGGTAGGGGCGAAACTTGGATGTAGCCCAGATGATCGCTAGGCACTCCTTTTCCGTTGTGGAATAGTTCGTTTCTGCCTTTGATAGCGACCGGCTAGCATAACTGATGACCCTTTCCTGCCCGGCAGTCTTCTGCACAAGGACGGCGCCGAGTCCTACGCTGCTTGCGTCGGTGTGGATTTCTGTATCGGCGTATTCATCGAAATGCGCTAGTATCGGAGGCATCTGAAGGCGTCGTTTCAGTTCTTCAAATGCTTCGATTTGCGCCGTTTCCCACTTGAATTGCACGTCGGTCTTCGTAAGGTGAGTTAGCGGCTCGGCGATTCGTGAAAATTCCTTGACGAAGCGCTGTAGTAGGCGCACAAGCCTAGAAACGGCGCACGGCTTTGGTGTCGGTGGGTGGCGGGAAGCCAGCGATGGCAGCTGTTTTCCGCGGGTCTGGGCGAACACCATCCCTGCTGATAACGTGACCCAAAAATAAGAGCTCCTCGTACGCGAAGCGGCACTTTTCAGGCTTCAAGGTGAGGCCGGAGGTCTTGATTGCTTCAAGTACGGCTTCAGGCGCCGGAGGTGTGTTCGTCGAAGCTTGAGGCAAACACAACGACGTCGTCCAAGTATACGAGGCACGTCTGCCACTTCAAGCCAGCCAGCACTGTGTCCATAACTCGTTGGAATGTCGCAGGTGCCGAACAAGACCGAAGGGCATGACCTTGAACTCGAAGAGGCCGCCTGGTGTTATAAGGCCGTCTTTTCTCGGTCTCTCTCGTCGACTTCGATTTGCCAGTAGCCGGTCTTGAGGTCCATCGACGAAAAGTACTTCGCGTTGTGGAGTCGATCCAGGGCGTCGTCTATCCGTGTAAGAGGGTACACGTCCTTCTTCGTGATTTTGTTCAGGCGACGATGATCGACGCAGAAACGTAGGGTTCCATCCTTCTTCCTCACTAACACTACGGGAGACGCCCACGGACTCTTGGACGGCTGGATGATGTCGTCGCGTAGCATTTCGTCGACTTGCTTCTTAACGGCGTCCCTTTCTCTCGTCGAAACCCGGTAGGGACTCTGACGGAGTGGTCGAGCATTTTCTTCCGTTATGATACGATGTTTAGCAAGGGGCGTTTGCCGGACCCGTGATGACGACGAGAAACAATCCTTGTATTTCTTTAGAAGGCATCGGAGCTGTTGTTGTTGGCGGGCGGGAAGGCTTGGGTTTACGTCGAAGGATGGCTCAGGCATTGCGGTTGTCGTTGTAGCTTCGTCAGAATCTGAAAACGCAAACGCATCGCTGACAGCCAAGATTTCTTCGATGTACGCAATCGTCGTGCCCCTGCTCAGGTGTCTGTATTCTTGGCTGAAATATCGTTAGCATCACGCTTCCTTTCCATTGCATACAGCCGAGCAATGCCTCTTGCGACGCAAATGTCACGGTCTAGCAGCAAACTGCTGATCGCTCTCGATGACACCTTCGATGTATTCAGCCGTTTCGGTGCCGACGGGAATTATGATGCTGGATCTAGGTGGAATGGTGACTTGATCCTCGAGCACGTTGAGGGCATATTGGCATGGGTTCGTATCCGGCGGTGTCGCTATCTCCGACGATAGGGTTATCGACTTGGTTCTTAAGTCGATGACGGCGCCGTGGTCACTTAGGAAGTCCCTTCCAAGTATCACATCCCTGGAGCAGTTTTGTAGGATTACTAAGCTCGCAGGATAAGTCCGGTTGTTGATGGTGACTCTCGCCGTGCAGACACCAATCGGCGTTATGAGATGGCCTCCAGCGGTCCGGATCTCGGGGCCTTCCCAAGCAGTCCTAACTTTCTTCAACTTTGCTGCGAACGGCCCACTGATGACGGAATAGTCGGCTCCAGTATCGACGAGAGCGGTGACGTTGTGGCCGCCGATCTGAACGTCGAGGTCGCTAGTCCGCCGTCTTGCGTTGCGGTTACGTCGCGGCGTCGGGTCACGGCTACGTCGGTTTGTTCCGCTGCTCCCGCGTTGCGTCGTTAGGTCTACTTCGGTCCGCGAGGGATTCGTCGTCAGGGGTCTGTCTGGTTCGCGTCGTGTTCTGAAGGTCTCGTCGCGTTGTCGGGCGGCGGCCCGCGGAGGATCTTCGGCATTTCGTCGTACAGGAAACCGCACCTCCATCGGTTGCTGCCCTTCGTTTCCCGGATACGGGCTAGGCGACCGGCCCCGGCTTGGGCCAGTGTTCTGCCGGCGGTGCGGTGACATGTAGCGGCCCGGCGACGGCGAGCGGGAAGGTCGTCGTTCTTGCCACTGTGTTCCGGTGAGGCAGTCGTCGATGTCGCGAGGCCAGTTCGCCTGGCTGCGGGCGCGGCGCGTTGACGGCGAATCCTCGTAGCCCCATCTGTCGGTACTGACAGCGGCGGTACGTGTGGCCGGCCTCCCCGCAGTGGTAGCAGAGCGGGCGGTTGTCAGGGGCGCGCCAGACGTCGGTCTTCCTCGGCGTGTATCGCTGGCCGGCTGGCGGGCGGTATGATGTCGGTGGTGGCGGCGGTGGTGCCTGGCGGCGGAACTGCTGGGGTGGCGCGGCGTATTGACGTTGGCGAGGAGGGGGGGCGTTGCGTCGGGCTGCAGCAGCATAGCTCATGGCTTGCAGCTGCGGCGGTGTCGGCTGAGGAACACTCAGTGACTGTGTGATTTCCTCGCGTACAACGTCAGCAATCGACGTAACTTCCGGCTGTGCAAACGGCGCGAGCTTTCGCAGCTCCTCTCGCACGATGGCTCGGATCGTTTCGCGGAAGTCGTCGGAGCCGAGGCCATGAACAGCTGCGCTGTCTTGAAATGCGCGGCGATTGTACTGCCGGGTGCGCATCTCGAGCGTCTTTCGATGGTCGTTGCTTCCGAAACGAATTCTTGAACTGTCGATGGGGGGGTTCCGCATGAGCCCGGTGAAGAGCTCCTGTTTGACTCCTCGCATAAGAAAGCGGACCTTCTTGTCCTCGGGCATGACAGGGTCTGCATGACGGAACAGCCTTGTCATCTCGTCCGTGAAGAGCGCCACGTTTTCGTTCGGCATCTGCACGCGGGTCTTCGAGCAGAGCCTCAGGCACGCTCTTTCCTACGACGCTAGTGAATGTCGCAAGGAACCTGGTGCGAAAGATATCCCACGTTGTCAGGCTTCGCTCTTGGTTCTCGAACCAGGTCCGAGCGGCGTCTTCCAAAGCGAAATAGACATGCCGTAGCTTCTCGTCAGCTGGTCCAGGCATTAAAAACGGCGACTCGGTCGTAGGCTTCGAGCCAGCTTTCCGGGTCTTCGAACGACGATCCGCGGAAGGTTGGCGGCTCCTTGGGCGTACGGAGAAGGATCGGTGCTGGGCGACACAGCGTCTGTCATCGTCGCTGTGGTCGAGGTCAGGATCTTTGTTTGCCGGGTCATTTCAGGTAGAGGCCCGTGCTCTGGCGGTAGACCTTGTTGCCTGCGGCTTGCTCGACGATCCGGGTTTTCTTTGCCGTCGTCCTCGTCGCGGCTTGGGCTTGGGTCAGCGCTTCGCGGGGGCGTCCGGATCATGGAAGAAGCAGCACCTCAACCAGATGTCACGTGGTCGTGACGTCGACGAAGACAACAGTCAGCACGTCCGAGATGAAACTGTTTATTTGGCCGAACCTGTGGCCGAGAAACTGAGAACTAGAACTACAGCAATACACGCTGTACAATGATAGCGGCGAACAGGGCGTCTTCCGTCGATCAACTGACAAACGGTGAAGCGCGTCGGCATTTAAACATGTGCCGTCGAATATTCCAGCGTTATCGCTGGCTGTCGCGCAAATTCTAGAATGAGCTGGAGTGTGCGCGTCTTGCGCGCAATCTTAACAAAACGATCTACAATGATCGGGAAGCTTCTCCAACAATGAGGCGCGGTTCGCGCTGAGCGTTGCTGACAGTCTTTGTGGGCGAAAACCGAATAAAGCAAAAGTGATAATAGGAAACGCCCGTGGCAATATCAAGTGATTCGACATTAGATCGGCTGCTTTTTCTCTTCAAACGTTCGTATGTTCGCAGACATAAGAACTGTTGTTTAATGGAATGGCTTTTGTCCAATGCCAAGCGTCCACATTCCTTCACAACTGTTTTAAACTGTCGATACATATGGAAGGCAAGTAGGTAGAATGGGTATTACCTGCGATATTTTCGAGAACATGGACAGCTTACCATGAGTCCTGTACGCGTCAGCCAGACTAGTGTTACTCTAAGGCTGAGATTACGTCTGCGGTTGGTCGGATAACGCGTTCTACTAAGCATGCCAGTGTCTAAAAGAATGATTGAACAATTCTAACATTTTCCCTAGTGTCTGAAGCTTTAAAACAAACTTAATGTGCGGTGTTTATGTGATAAACATTACATTTGCGATTGTGACAGGATCCGATCTTTTTGAATGCTGATGCGTTCGTGCAGGTTGATCCGGTCCTCAACGTGGACGCATCCGAAGACGCGAGACGCA
>NC_051183.1:70581804-70667902 GCF_013339695.2 Rhipicephalus sanguineus | reverse complement strand
GGTGAGAAGGAAAGTGATCTATTGTTTCCGGTTCATTACAACTGCACATAGGTTAGTTAATGAAAATCCTGATTTGTGGAGATAATAATTTAACCGAGGAACTCTACAGCGAAAGCTTGTTAGGGTCACCTCACATTGACGGGAAAGGCAGTTTGCGGTGTTCCATGTGAATTGCAAGTGCCGAATTCTTCAGATTGTAGGAGCGATGTTTCGTTGATTTTTAAGATTAATAGGCGTTTGAATCGTTCAGCAGTAATAAAAGAAAACTGTGGAGCTACTAGTACCACCGGGAAATTTAACGATGCCGAAGCGAGCGAGTCAGCGGTTTCATTTAGTGCAATTCCAGCATGCCCGGGGACCCAAAGAAACCGAACTTCTGATAGGCTACGCGGTACAAGAGACCAAAATATCCTGAGAAGAGGAGACTGCTTTGCGGACGTTAAATGTGTACAAACAGATAAAGCATCCGAAATAATAATAGCTTTTGATTGCTGAGAATTTAGTTTCCGAAGAGCCAATGTAATAGCCAGGAATTCTGCAAGATAAATTGGCGTGAAGTCAGGCAAACGGAGCGCAAAAGACCAATTAAGCTGATGAGAAAAAATGATGAGAAAACTGCGCCAGCCGCTACTTTTCTTTTTTTTTCGCGTTCGCGACACCATCTAGCGACGACGTCAAAAAAACTAACATTATTAAATATTATCACTCAAAGCTGTTGCTGTTTGAAAGAGTGTTTGAGCTTGAGAAGCAAAAACAATAATTTTCTGTAAAGTAGTTATATTTATTAAAAGGCGAGAAACGCTTCACGGTCCCCGTGCCGACGTCACAGGATGCGCGTCTACTTCCGGAAAGCTGTCCGCTTCACGATTGGCTGTTCTCTTCCTCTCGGCGGTTCTAGACGGGAGAGCTGCGCCTCCTCTCACTTTTGTGACGTAGGCACCGCAGAACGAACGCGAACGAACAAAGATCTCCGATCGCCCCCCAGGTGAGGCAGGCGCGCGTCGCAGAGCTATGTTTGGTTTGTATTAGCGTGATGCTGAGCGAGGCCGACGCTTTTACGACGCTTGGGCAAAGGTCGCCACCTGTCGGTGTGTTAAGGCATTGACAAAATTTAACTTCTATTGAAAACGCGCCGAATGGGACGGACGCGTAACGCGTTGCAGGTGCTAGTCGCGGAGGCCACAGCAATGACGAATTACTTTACCTTACCAATCCGAGACGTCAACACCACCCAGCCGACCGGGAGAGTGGTACATATAAAAGGCGCGTTCGTAAAGCCTCCAGAGTCTGTGACCGTGGCGCAGTGGATAGCGTGCCGGCATCTGTTAGTTCGGACCGCGCGGTCGCGGGTTCGATGCCCGTTGACGGTACCTTTTTTTCTTTGCCATCTGACTGTGTATATTTTTTCGACGTCATTTCCGTGACGGAAATACGTCACTGAAGTCTTGGTGGACCCCGGCATAAAACACTTTCGTGTTAAAAAATTTCACCATCTCCCACTAAAGGGAAGCATGTGGGGATGCGAAGGAGCGCATGGGTCGACTTAAAGTTCCGTTCATCACGGGCACCTTGCCCGATGTTAACGCGTCCTTGCATGTGGAGCACACCATGAATTCACTTTAGTTGCTGTTGCTGTTACTCATCCCGAACTCTTGTTGTAGCCCGCCACGCAGGTTCATCGTGCGTCTGCAGAATCTCGTTCCCCGACGCCATCACGCGATTGCTGAGAGAGTGTAAGGGGGAGAGGTCACAGCGTCTTACCCAGCCCCTTCACAGGCCGGAACGTGCTAGCGCGGGTCAGCACACGTGGTTTTGTCTGCGTTACGCCAAGCTAGGGCAGCATACGGCAGCCCGGGGACCTGAAGTGCTCGACACGTAACGTCATAAAGGCGGTCGAAGAACAAGACGAAGAAGACTTCTCCTTGGGCGTGCTCGCGCTCAATATGTTACAGATGGCTATGGTAGGTTTTGTAAAGCGGACGGTCGGCAATGGAACTACGGACAAAGCCCAGCGCAAAAGCTGCTTCGCATCTAAAAGCTTTTTCTTGTAAGAATGTTGCACAGCCTCGCCACAGGAATGACACGTCGAACCGAGCAAGGTCTGTGGTGTGCAATTTGTCCTCGTACGCTCCCAGTCAGCCCGAGATGAGCGTGCTCGAACTCGGACTGAACTTCAACACGAGTGCCGCACTGACCCCCCAAAAAATGATTTGTGCCGTACAGCATGCAATTGGTCAGGTGGATGACTCCGAGCGAGACGAGGCCCGTACTCGTGCGATCAGCATTCTCGCCAAGCTCCCGCGTAAACCGAACTCTGCCTTGTCGCCCGAACAGCATAACGCAATCAGCAATCTTCGCAGGAATCGCGGTATTGTGATACTGCCAGCTGACAAAGGGAATGCCACTGTTATTATGAACACCACTGACTACATCAGCAAGATGTCGGACCTCGTCCAAGATAGCAGCACCTATGCCGTCCTCAAACGTGAGCCCACACTCAAAGTGGAACGGGAACTGCAGAAGCTTCTGGCTGACGTTTTCCACTACGTGAATCCGCAACACAAGGCCCTTTATTTTTTGCTTCTTTGCCACAACGGCTCCGCCCCGGCACTGTACGGCCTTCCCAAAATTCATAAGTCTGGCACGCCAATGCGGCCCACCATGGATTTCACGCATTTGCCTCTCTGCAAACTTTCGAGTTACCTTCACAGTGTGTGTGCTCCACTGGTTGGAAATGGTTCCACGTTCTTCCGTAACTCGCAGGACTTCAATGACAAGGTGCGCCATCTCACTGTAGATGACGATGAAATCATGGCGTCGTTCGACGTCGTTTTTTTACCTGTGTTCCTGTGGCACTTGCTGTGAGCGCCTGCAAAGCTGTTTCTCACCAGCCTGCCCTGCAGGCTGGTGAGAAACTGGGCGAGCGCACCGTGTTTGAAGTGCAGGATCCCGCAAGACTACTGGATTTCTGAAGAATACATACTTTATTTTCCGTGGTGTCATTTACAAGCAACTGCATGGAGCCCCTGTGGGCGCTTCGATCTCCGTAACTGCGGCAAATCTGGCTATGGAATCTGTGGAAAGCCGGGCTCTGGCTTCCTTTGACCCTCCTCCGAAAGTATTCTTCCGCTACGTTGATGATTGCTTTCGCATCATAAAGAGAATCGCCCTGGCCGCATTCACCGACCTTTTGAATGACATCGAGGAAGCTATAAAATTCACTGCGGAAGAGGAGAGCTCTTATCGTCTACCTTTTCTAGACGTAGTGGTACAGCGGGACCGACAACGTCTGTCGCTCAAATTTGACAGAAAGGACACACATAGTGGGCGATATCTTCATATCGCGTCCGTCAATCCTGTAAGCCACAAATGGTATGTGGCTTTTTCTTTAATTAAAAGGGCCCAAAGAATTTTCAGCAAGCCAGAAGACTTGTACTCCGACTTAGCGTGCATCCCACACGAACTCGGCGCGTGCAGGTACCCCAGACATTTTATTGGTTCGTCCGAGAAACGAGCCCTGCGCCCGACTTAGCCACGTGATTCCCTCAGGCAGCGTCGCGCCTCCATTCCGTTCGTTCCCGGCATCAGCGAAGCGTTGGCACGCGTCCTGCGTGGATATAATGTGCAAGTCGCCCCTATTCCGAGCCACATGCTACGTCACGAGCTTGTCAGCGTCAAGGACAAACTACAAAAGGAAAAGTTCCCTGGCGTTGTGTACAAGATTTCTTGCGCTGATTGCAATTACGTCTACGTGGGTGAAAGCGGAAATTTCGAGCGACGACTAAAGCAGCACATGAATGACGTGAAAAACAAAAAAAGTCATTTCCAGTGCCCTCGCAGAGCACGCAGACAAAAACGCATCACGGCTTCGACTGGGACCAAGCTTCAGTTATCACCCGGGAAAAGAACTGGATGAAACGGCAATATCTAGAATCTCTGACTATCCAAACAATAGGGAAAACGCTTAACCGTAACGACGGCAATCTACCACTTACGTATCCAAGATGCCTCAAGCGATTATTTGACCGGATTTAAACTGGATGCTTCGGCCTCCCAGCTTAGTGAATAAGGCTTCCGTGTGGAAGCCGAAATGTCATTTCAATTTTTTTGACACCTCCTTGGTCGGCGTCCTGTCTTTTTCTTTCTACAATTTCATATGTCACGATCGTACGTAACACTCCCGCACAAGAAGCGACCGGCTTCACGACTTTCTTCTTGTTGCATATCTGGGAAGCTGTAACAACCTAGCACACAATGCTCGCGCCGACCCTTTCCATTTGTTACTGATGCTGCTAAATTTTCACCATGTGCCGAAGAAACACGCATGGTCGCAAGAGTATGTATCAGCTACCAACAACGCAACGATGCCAACCAATAGAACCTTGGTGGCTGAGACATTGCATAGCAGTATGGCGATGGAATATGGGTATGAGTACCGATTCACCAGCGTGGTCAGTCACATAAACTTCTGCCGATTCTTTGGCCCTCGTAAGCGACTCACGACGTCAAGTACCAGGCGCTGTCTGAAAAGGCAGGCACTCTTCGCCGCCACCGGCATCTATGACAACCCGATGACTTTCATACCTCAAAGTTGAAGCCACGCCATCCTGGTTGACAGCAAAGATCTGCACGTAGATTACCGTCTACCTGCTCCCACTTAGAGGCTCACTGAGACCATCTCTGGTGTACAGCAGTTCCGTATCGAGGCGATGATTTTAGGGAGAAAAGCAATTCCGTGACCCTGACACAGCTGATAGCTAGTGGGTGCAAGCACGTTAGGCATTCGGTGACTCGCTGATAAAGACGACGAGCAAAGTCCCAGAACAGCATCGTATAAAATCGGTTACGTCGACAGAACGATGTTTTTTGTTTCGTCCGTCACAGTCTCACGTGCCAAATCAAGCAACCATAAGGGAATTCAAATTGATATCGCGGCCTGCAGTACAAAACTTCTAATAACCAAGATATAACCGGATCAATCAACCCAAGTCATCACAAACGTTAATACTTAGCTACTAGCAAAAGTTGTTCAGTTCACATTCTTGATTCATGTAGCATAAAAAGAGTTAACGTTGCAAAAATATATACGGTATCTGTTGTATTAGCATGTTGCATGTATTATTTCCTGGAAGCATGTTTGTTTTATTGATTAATCTGCAGTTTCTTTTTCTATCAATATCCTGGCGTAGTTAAGCACGCAGTTGTCTGGGTTTTTTTCGCAGTTGGGATGTAACCCACAGTATCCACTTTATTTCTGAATCAAGTGTGAATTTGTTTAAAATTGTTTAAATCGTTAAGATGGCGTGCGATAACCAAGATACTTTGTGTTTATTGACAATACTAACTGGTACTAATATTAATTTGTGTATTTTTAAGTGCCGAAACCACGACATGATTATGAGGCACACTGTAGCGGGGGCTCCGCAAAACATCGAACATCCACTGTTCTTTACCGTGCACTGACATCGCGTACTGGTAACGTGCAATGTGCGATGTATGGGGATCTCTAGCATTTCGCCTCTATCGAAATGCGCGCGCCGCGGCCGGGATTGAATCTGCGACTTTCAGGTCAGCAGCTCAGCACTGCAACCCTTGTACCATCGAGGCGAACACTAAGTGCTATGCTGTCTATCTAAAATATGTCTAAATAATGACTGAGTGCTGGGCGAGTTGGCACTCCATTCCTACGAAACACTGCGCAAAATAAACAGGGACAGAGAAGATTTGCGTGTGAACTAAAATATGTGAACTACTGATTGCTAAATGTTGTTCGTCGCTATACCACTGGCCAGGGGACACTTTTGCACCGTCGGCCATTCTATAGCTACGCACATTTTCTGCGTAAAGCAGCTGTGACGTATCGACCCATTGTCCAAACAATGCCTCTGTTGTACAATGGATACGTCCGATGTAACGGGAAGCACAATGCTTCAAGCATATAATAAAGAAATACGCAGATCCAAACGCCGCGAAGAAGTAACTACTTTATTTCGGAAGTAGGCTGCAACAAGGTCGCGGACACCTAATAGCAGCATCGAAAGGAAACCTCTAAGGAAGCTGGGTCGCCACACAGCAGCCATGAACATCTGCACGGCATTGCACTTTTTATTGCTCGTTGTAATCTGCAACTCTTTGGGGAAAGGATTCGATGGTGAGTGCCTCAAATATCCAAATTTCTAGTTTTTCCCCTTGTTTAGGTATTCCATACCGATGGACGGCCTATCTCTCATGACAAGTTTACCGTATGGTACTCAAAGATACATAGGCCACGAGTACATTTGTTGGGGGAACGATATTTGTTATGCAATGTTCTTTTTCTGCTATGGGAATATTTTAGCAAATGAAAATACTACCACTACAACTACTACAACTACTACTACTACTACTACTACTACTACTACTACTAATAATAATAATAATAATAATAATAATAATAATATTAAGCTCCTGTGCTTTATATGTCAAAATCACGACATGATTACCAGTCATACAATTTTGAGAGATTCGAGAATTATTTTATCCGCTTGTTGCCTTCTTTAACGTGCACATACATCTATATAAACGAATATAAGTGAATTGCAGTGCATCGAAATGTGGCTGCCGTGGTTGAGAATTAAATCCGTGACCTAGAGCTAAACCACCATAACGGGTGAGAAAAGATTAATTTTAAGATATAATTGCATAGGTGTACAAATATATTGCGCAAATAGAAACGCTGGTGGCTGGAATTCCATATCCAGAAATTTTAAAGCTCGAGGAACTTTTTGGCAATGTGTAAAGTTACAGATCCGATGTCACTTTGCTGACACAATATTAGGTGCCACAATAATGCGTGACGGCACAGCATAAAAAAATTTGCCACGTACGAACGATGCATTTCGTAGTGAACGTCATCCTAGAGGAGAGCCTCAAGCAGTGATGGAGGTCCGCTTGTTGCGTAGTTCGTCAAAATACGCAACCAAATGAATCGAGCAGACAGTAAGGCCGGGGAAAGCATACAGGACGTTGATCTATGTCTTTGACTTTAGTGTAGTAATTGTGACGTAAAGTGAAATAATTGTAGTGCCAACCTTTACGCCGGTGGAATCTTTCATAGTTCATCTCGATCATGACCTCCCCGTCAAAGCATGTTGGTTCTGATCCCACCAACGGAAAGTAGGATTATCCACTCACTGCAATTGACATCAAAATTAGTACGCTGTAGTTCAAGACGGTAAATAACGTCATCTATGCTTTACGCACCCTAATTTGTCTGTTCGATTCATTTCTTTGTGTCTAACATATGGACAGGCCCCTCTAAAAAAATTACCCTTCTTTTCTTCGTCAAAGCACGCAGTTCATCGAAATGCACTGGTGAGAGCTGCTGACAGCAGTTCTAAGGTATTTGTCAAGAGATTTGTAATTCAGGAAAATAAAATCGTGAAGTTATAAATGACTCATCCGTGGTGCAAATTCAAGGAAGGCAGATGGTTACAAAAAGTTGGAGCTGCTGGAGCAAAATGCGAACGTAAAAAGCATACAAGATAAAGTACTTAACACCAAGGACTTTATTTCTGGTGTCTTTGTCTTTTTTCATTTACAGAAGTGTTGATTTAAAGCACTTCACACGATCCCATGAATCAATAAGGTGGGTGGGAGGTCAGGACAAGCTTAAAAAACGAAATATATGAAAAATACATAAAATACGTGTACGAAAATTTCGTCGTATACAAAACAAAACCTTCTAGAACACAGAAGTATTAGGAGCATCGTAAATACAACATATTACGTGGGGAGGGGGGCTGGGCAGGAGGATCTGTTTAAATACGTTAGTAACATGTTATACAAACGATTATGTAAGATTATTATATGAATGAAAATTCGAATAGTGAAACTTAGCGGAGAAGTTATTACTAGCCAAAGTTACACCGCAAACTTGTGCACGTTTAACTGTGCAGAGCACTTGAAAACCTCAGAAAGCACAATTCACTACACAGGATAATTTTATAGCTAGGGCATGGGTTAGGCGATGGTATGCTTATTAAAGGTGTACTGACACAAATATTTTGCATCTTGTTTTTTCTGTTGCAATAGGTATATGTCTAACGAACCACTTATCACGGCTGGAAACCTTGTAGGCTCGAACGCGCGATGGTTATTTTTTTGAAGATGGGTTTATACCGCTCATTCGTAATTTCGGTTTCGTAGAACACCGAGTGAGACGGCACCCAGAATAGTTTTTGTGTAAACATATCTGATTACGTGAGTACACAAAACCGCGTCCACATGAGCACCACGCGGACAACTTTTTTAAGCGAAAGATACAAATATGCGATGCGTGACCCCCGAAAATGCACTGCCGAGGCAAGGACGTCAGACTTTGCACTCCCATGCATGCCCCCCCCCCTCTCTTTCAGTTGAAAATGTCTACTAGAGAGAGCACTCACAAGAACCATGACAACCAAAACAAACTCAAGACGCAGGTGGCGGTCGGTTGTTCACATGAAGGCTAAATGCGCGTTTTGTGTGCAGTAGCGCGACCCGCACTTTAACAGTGGTTTTAAATATTCACGTAAGATACATTGAAAGTACGTGCGCCAGCCGTTTGCTGCGCCCTCCATTATGTCTACGTCTTGCGTGCAAAACAGAGGAATGAATGAAAAACTTTATTAGTGCAAAGGAATTCCCCCGGCGAAGTGGAACCCACTGTCCAGGGCCCCTGTTGCCTTTGCCATCTTGAGAGCTCTGTCAATCAGCTTGAGCTGTTTTTCAGGCTTCGAGCAGGACAGCACTGCCTCCCACTGCTCCGGTGTTGGTGTGTTGTTTGTTGACACCACGTTTGAGTGTTGGCAAGCCCATGCAACGTGATAAAGCGTTAGGTTTTGCCCGCAGAGCGGGTATTTCTTGTCGCATGTAGCCGTATAGATTTTCTTAAGTAGACTGAGATTTGGGTATGTATTAGTCTGCAGCTGTCGTCAGGCAACCGGCTGCTCTCTACTTAGGTGTTTGCGGGTTTTGGTATTCGTCCGGTGCAGTCGTATTGTACGTCGACAGCCGCAGAACTAGCTACGATGCGCACTGCACTTTGTTTGGTCAATCGGGAACCCCCTCAACAATGGTCAATTTTCAGCGACTCCAGAGCAGCCCTACAATGTGTGCTATCTGCTCTGCGTCAAGGGCCAAACGAACAGCTCGTATTCGAAATTAGATTTCTTCTTCATACTTCACATGAGAAAGGGAATCACGTGACGTTTCAGTGGCTGGCAAGTCACTGCAGCGTCGTAGGGAACGAACACGCCGATAATGCCGTTCGGGCAGCTCTTGAAAGCACACACGAAGATACCATACCACTTTCGAGGTCTGATGATGCCAGCAGTCTTCGAGGGCTTGCACAGGAGTTCACGCTCGCTCTATGGTGCCCATGAAGCGGTCGAACCAACTAGACCAATCGTCAGCGCCACATATCCCCTTTGATGTATCTCTGCATGCCAACTGGTCTTCGCCGAAGGGACACCACACTGCTTTAACCTTATAGCTAGTGGTGGCATTCACGAAATCATATTCTTTTAGCTTTCGAATGGCCGACAACGCTCCTTGCGATGTCTGTCGTTGCGAGGAGATGCTACACTACATCCTCTGCGACTGTCCGGTATAGAATGCTTAGGGATAGTCACTGGCGTCCGTTCTAGCGCACATTGACAATAGACAAATGTCTATTGAAACTATTCTGGCATGTCGTCGACAGAAGACATCGCAGCTCAAGGCGACGAATGCGCTTCTGAGGTTTCTAAGAGAAACATACTTGGACAAGCGGCTGTGACCGTAATCACGTAACACGCAAGAGTGGCGGACTGTGACTGACTGTCTGTGTGCTGTGTTATGCACTGTCTTTCTCTCTCTCTTTCCTCTGCATATTTAAAACTCCTACACCCTGTTCCCATGTGTAGGGTCGCCGACCGGTTTTCCTAAACTAGTTAACCTCCCTGCCTTTATCTTCTCACCAATATTTCTTTTTCTGAGTGTTCTAAAATAGCCCTTTAGCATCCAGTGCCTCTCTCAATGCCAGAGCATACGCCAACCGGGTATTGACGTCGGCGCGCTGGTTCCCAGACACAGCTTCATAGCCTGCTGTCCTCGTAGTGGAACAGCACAAGAAGCTGATTTTCGTTGGCTTGGGTATGCGGATGACAACAGTGGATATGCATCCGCTGCTGCACCGTCTGCACGATCCTTGCGAGTCCGCAGCTATTTCGGCAGTGGAATATTTGCCCTGGTGCGTGGTGGAAATTCCGGTTGCTACTTTCTCAGCCTCGAGGATGTTGATGCTTTTGATCGAACACCCACTACCGCCCCGGAGTGTTCTCTGTATGTGGTTGTGTCAACGTACAATACGTATGTTCTCCCTGTGACATTTCTTTCCTGTGCTTCTGATCTCGTGTTTCTTCTAGTCCTATGTAATTTCAGACGCGTGTTTCTAGGTATCGGGCTGATCTGAAAGATCTGGCGAATGTACTGCTGTATACTCTCCGTATTGTTCATTACTCTGCAAGCATCCCTCATGCCCACTATCTGCAGCGTGTCTCTGTCCATTGGAGTCAGTATGAGTCTAATTTTCTGAGCAGGAAGGTGTGCCTCGATGTGTTCGTGCACTGTGTCGTTTATGCCCAGTTAAAAAAATTACATCATCTCCCGTTAAATGGGACCATGAGGTGATGCGAAGCAGGAGCACTTGCACGATCGCGTTCCGTTTGCTTCCATTGGGCATGCTACCAATCTCGCGTCGTGGAACGCGAAGAGGAACACTGCGCGAGTCGTGTCTTCCCTCTAGCCTTGCAGTTAATTCTCACAGGGTGAGCGGGCAACGTGGTCGTCAGGCGCGCGAGGGGGGGAGCGTAGGAAAGGAGAGAGAGGGGGAGGGGACGCGCATGCGCTGGCGCTCATCGCGGCGTTGCGCCGGAGAGGGGCAAACCATCTCCCGCTGAAGGGGACCAGAGGCGATGCAAAGCAGCGTTTCGGCATGTTGAGCCCGTGCTTCAGAGGGGGAGTTGAGATGAGGAGAGGGGCAGGGAAGAGGGGAGGTAGAGAGGAGGAATGGGGAGGTCGAAAGAGAGAGATGGGAAGTGAAGGTGTGTGGAGAGGAGATATGTGGAGAGGGTTTGCACAGGCGCAGTATGGGTGGTCACGCCGCACACCACCACCACCACCACCTGTTTGAGCTCCCCAGTAATACCCTTGTACGCAGGCAAGCTAACCGCAATTACGACCAACCACGGTTAACCGTGTAGAACCACGGTTAGCGTCAACCACGGTTCGCCGATGTTACATGGCGCACAAGCGTCCTCGGTTAAAGCGCAGTTCTTTTGGCATGAATGGCTCCGTGTCTGGCGGCAGGCCGGCGTTCAACTCGGCTGTTATTTCCGCGTCCACTTTCGCATTACTTCAGGTGCTTTAGATGACGCAACTTGTTTTCCCAAAGCCTAATCAGGATTTCCGTGGTTCGTACTGGCCAACTCGTTCGTTTTTCACGAACTCTCGCCGGCGTGCACACGTCCTCCATGGAGGCCGCCATTTTCTCGGTTAACTGCCAAACCGAGGTCGCCAAACTCGGTTTGGTACAACCGCGGTTACCAGCGGAACCGCGGTTTCACATACCGTGTAACATAAGCGAACCGCGGTTGCGCGTAACCGCGGTTACACTAACCGAGGTTTAGGCTGTCTGTGTAACAAGGGTATAAGATGCTTCGCATCTAAAAATTATCCGTCCAAGTGTTGACTGGCAGCCCGAGGGCGCATTTGCAGGCTTTCCTAAGGATTGCCTTTAATCGTTGCATTTCCTGTTTGAGCGGTGTTTGGTAGGGTACATTGTGTAGAATACTATTATACAATCCTTAATTTGCCTGAGGGCGTCTTGTGCTAACAGGAATTTTCGTAATCCAAACATGGTGTGCGGCATAAGGTCATTATCTTCCAGGTGGGTCTCCAACCTCTGAAGCAAAATTCTCTCGTACACTTTTCCCAAGAATGGGGTCAGTGAATTGGGTATCCGATTTTCCGTGCTGGGAATCTTTCCGGATTTTGGAATGATCACTATTTCCGCATGTTTCCAGTCGGGATGGTACCCTGTTCCCAGTGTTTGTTGACGAATTCGCTAAACCTGTTGATATAATTTTCGTCCAGCTTCCTTATCATGGCCTTGGTGATGCCAGGCGTGCCGTTCTTTGTCACAGACGTCATAGTGTGTATGACTTCTGTGGTAATTGGTTCGTCTAGAACGGCATTCGCTTCGTCCGTGCATGCCAAGTTGGAGTCGGTATTCATTGCATCGCCGATATAGCGCAGCTTGATGTTTTCTAGCATTTCCCGGTCTGTGCTCTGTAAATGGTGCACGGTCCTTTGGGTCATCTTACAGTTTTCGGTCTTGGTCATAGTTGAATCTATGAGAGCCGTTAGCAAGGCCCGTGTCCTTATCCAACCTAGTGTACTCCGTAGCTCCTTGCATAGTAGGCTCCAGTTGCGCCTTGAGAGCTCCGTGGCATAGTCTTCGGCTTCCCTGATGACCGCGGCGACCTTTAGTCTGAACTTCCTGTTGTGTTTCTGCCGTTTCCATCCTCTTAATAGGCCACGGCCAGCGTCCCAGAGGTGTAGGAGACGCGCGTTTGTGAAGAGGGTGACATATCGGATTAGCGCTTAGTAGTCTGCCTTAAATCCTGCGACCCACCTCTTAATGTCCGGAAACTCCGTGTTTTCGGACTCCGCCCTAGTTTCTCTAAAGGCTGCCCAGTCTGTAATTCTAGCTCGGCCATGTCTTGTCTTGATCGGGAGGGTTTCTATCTAGATGCGCAAAATGCAGTGGTGACTGCCAAGCGCTTCCCCGTCGTTTCCCCATCGGGCCTCCCTGACCCCTTTAACGAACTCAATGTACGGGCACGAATCTGAGTTGATAATATTCCTCGCTCGCGTTGATTGGGTGTGGTCAGTAATGAGGCTGAGCCTTCTGCGATGAGCGTCTCTGGCTAGAGCCTTGCCTTTCTGAGTTTCCCTGATATACGCCCAGCTTTCGTGCCAGGCATTAAAGTCCCCTAGAATGACAAGACCCGGCTTGCCTGCTGCTTTTCTACCTTGTCTAGCAGGTAGCTGAGTTTCGCTTTCCGCTGGCTGGGCGGGCTGCATATGTTGAGAAGAAAGATGCTTTCCAGAGTTCTTTTTATAGCGAAAGCTGTTATGAGGGCACCACAATGACGGTTCCTGGCGCCATAGTTGCCTGCCGCCGGTGTTCGTAACTGCCATCGCGCCAAATAAAAAAACGAAATAAGTAAAAATATTGAGGATGGAACGGCTTTTGAACCTGCGCCCTCTGCGTTGGAGCCCATAATAATAATCCATGGGGTTTAACGTGCGTGGGAGTCCAGTATTCTAAAACAGAGCCATGCCGGTGCTTGAAACTGCCCGGCAAAAAGACTGTACAGGCTTCATGTCGGGAAGGAACCACATTAACATATGTAATATAGCGTAGTAGAAGAGTAAATTAACAACCAGCCGTCACACAACGCGAATTCTGTAGCCAGGCGTCACACAATGCGAATTGCGCAACTAGTGGGATGTTGAATGCTTCCAACCCATTACAAAGGGCTGTTCCATAATTCTTAATCTTCGCCAGGCACAGCATCAACCAAGTGTACATAAAGCCTTACAGGTGTTTAGTGGGTACCATGGTTCTCCGCAGAATGACGAAAAATGACATAGTGGCTGCTTCCTTACTTCAAAAAGTTATGATGATTTATAGCGTAGTGGGTTCCTCGCGAGTGCACTTTTATTGGTTACCAAGGAGGCGCATAAGACCCTTATGATTCATTCGCTCAGGGTCTCAATAAAGTTCTTTTCCTCTCTCTTTATCACATTAATGTATGTTATATAGCGTGGTGGGAGACTGAAATAAGAGCCGGGCGTCACACAATGCAAATTACGTAACTAGTGGGTCTTTTAGAGCTTCCAACCTATTACAAAAGGCTCAGCCATAATTATTCATCGTCATCAGCCGTCGCATCAACAAAGCGCACTTAATGCCTTAAAGATGCGGAGCTAGGACCTCGCTTCTCCGCAGGTTGACGAATAATGGCATAGTGGGTGCTTCCCAATTTACGGCGTCGAGGGTGCCCAGCTAGTGTACTTGCATTAGTAGCTCCAAGAAAGTTTAAAACGGGTTCTAGAAAGGCCGCAATCAGCCTTGAGTTATGGTTTTCTGTAGTAAGCCATCCGCCGGTGCCAAGGCTTTTCTTTTGCGATACGCCGGTAGCATGTTTACCCACCTTGAGGCTTTTTTTCGACTGATGTCATGGCTCTGGTGTAGGCAGCCACGTCGTTGTCAGCCATCCTCGCGCGCTCCGCGAATGCTCGAGCAACGTTCAGTCGGTCAGAAGGCCCAACGCCACCTTGGCTTAGAGGAGCGTTTTTTTTCTTCTCCTCGAATGTTCAAATAAGCAGACCATGGGGAAATCTGCAATTATTGTTCACAACTGGTTATCCATCAATTTCGCTTGGTTAGGAGAAAACGATGGAGTACTTCATTTGCGGCGACGAAGAGGCTTTCCGGGTAAGATGAGGCTTCGGGGCAGAAGCTCATGGAAAGCACGTTCACTCTGTGTGGCCCCCAGCGTAGTCTCCAAATAGACGAAGTGAAACGCCGGTGGATCACGCCAGAGTCGCCACTAACAACTCAGGCACGTGCAAGCTGCATGGGACAAGAGACGAAGTCGTGGTGCCGAACTCTGGTGAAGAGCTGGCGTTCTTCCAGTGTTGGACGTAGATATTTTCTCTGACTAGTTTGCTTGCAGGGCACAAGTTCGCCAAGTTTAAGCTACTGAAGAAAAGTGTGATTCTTCAACTGCAAGTGACATACGTGTTAAGGTTGATATTTCGCTGCGTTTTCGTAGATGACGCGTTTGTGTTCTCACAAATGTACCCCACATGTTATCTCACTTAAAACTTTTGCCAGTGCTCCTTTAACTGCCAAAATTACACTAGATTAGCTTGAATTTATTGCGTTAAATGAGTTTCCTGGTTATCAAACACCTGTTGATATTGTGTGACCTACAGATATCTGAGTCACGCCGTGAGTGCAAACCTCGCAGGTAATTCCACCGTTAGCATACGAAGCTGCTTAGGTTTGATGGAAGTATTGCTTCACTGAAATTCTCTAGCATTACGCTGAAAGCATAGGCAATGTTTATATTCAAACGCTCTCATATCTTTACTTTGTCACCTGGATCACCATCTTCTCATTGTAATGCCTTTTTAACAATAAAGCCTTCAATCAACCGATGTGAGCGCTGCAAAACGCTACAATCAAACTTTATTCCCGTTGCTGTTGTCCTCTACATGTCCCTCGTGTTTTGCCGGCAACGAAGGCAATAACTTGGACATTGAAAAAAAGCGGCTGGCGAGCAGCTGCTTTATATACGCAATTGTTGTATTGACCTCCTTGACTCACTGAAGCCTTGATAGCTTAGTGCAAAAAGTTCTTTCCTCCAAATGTCCTATGCACTGCACAATGCAGGTGTGACTTGGGTGCCTATGCTGTTGAACAGAACCAGCAGCGCTCTAATCTAAATCTATTCCTTTATGCTTCTATTCTGATTTGTCAAAGTTATGAAACGGTCAGCGGAAGCACAGGAAGGAGTGCGCAAAATTTTCTTAGCAGCTCAATGAAATTATGTTCCTAATCACAGGAGGATCGCAGCCTTGTGCTGCCGTGTGCAGCGTTCAGCACAAGAACGAGTTTTTAATAATAGCAGCAACACTCGAATGTTCTTTTCAGCGATAACAAAACAATATGGACGAATATGATCAAGAACTCTTTTCATTAAGGTTGCAGGCCCAGCCACTTTCGTGCGTGTTCCGAGATTACAAGGGTGTCAGCGCCGCTCCTGCATTTCGTACTTCACTAACGCGTCCTTGTTTACTGTGTCGTCTTTATTTCGCCGAACAAACGTTTTTCTGGTCATATTTTAGATGCGAAGTATCTTATGGCGGAGTTCAATCCGGGGGTGGTGGTGGTGTGCGGCGTGACCACCATTACCGCGCATGCGCATACCCTCTCCACTTCCCCTCTCCCCTCCCCTCTCCACTTTCAATCTCCCATCCCACTCTCCCCTCCCCCTTTCCCCATCTCCACTTTCCCACCCCTCCCCCTCTCCATTTCCCCTTTCCCCCCTTTCCACTCTTCCTCTGAAACGCGGGCGAGACATGCCGAAATTCTCTCCTGCGCACGCCGCGATGAGCACCAGCGCATGCGCGTCCCCTCCCCCTCTCTCTCCTCTCCTACGCTGCCCCCCTCTCGCATGCCTGCCGACTGCGTTCCCCGCTCGCCCTGTGAGAATGAACGGCCAGGCTAGAGGTAAGACAAGACGCGCGTAGCGTTCCTCTTTGCGTTCCACGACGCGAGGTCGGTAGCATGCCCAAAGAACGCCAACGGAACGCGATCGTGCAAGTGCACCGGCTTCGCATCGCCTCATGGTCCCCTTTAGCGGGAAATGGTGTAATTTTTTTTCTGCGCCAAGCCGTCGCTTACCATCGGGATTGATAAAACTTTGCTTGAAATGTGGTTTGTAAATTCTCTGTTTCCTCCATGGTTTGAAATATATCATATATAAAGATGCTATTCTGTTTCACTTCAATTTTTGAAAGTCATTGCTTTAAAAAGAAAGAAAGAGCAATGCGGCAGTGTTTTGAAGCTTAGGAATGTTTTTCCTGTGGAACAAAAACCACCGTGGTTCGTTGCAGCAAGAAATATTATAAAAGACATTATTTTCATGGTCGCATACAGGTGAAAAATTTTCTCAGAAAGCCTACATATTTCCATACTTATGCACAATACGCGACGTAAAAGACTCATCTGTCGTTGCACATATCCGAAGGAAAAAAAGAATTATAGTCAACGCTCTTGCAGACAAAAAGGGCAGCAGCAACGAATCGTACGCTGAAGACAAAACAACTGACGCCAGCCACATCCGGGAAAGTAAGGCTGAAACGTTTTGAAACCTGTTACGTGAATTCCTAAATACATGCTAAGGAGGACGGCAATACAACAAAATGCATAAAAGCTAGTCCGCTCGCGCATGTACGTTCTATATTTGAACAACAATATGCCTGTTATTACAGTCTGCGTGGTAGAATATGCAGATCCTCGCCCTTCACATTGCGTGTGCTTCGTCTCTCTTGTAAAACACCATTTCAAATCTAACAAATACGTCGGTATCCTGAGGCTCCGCCTATATTTCTGTAGGGAACTGTATTCTCAGCTTCGACGAAGTGACCACCTATAAATGCGCTACCCCCACGCGGCATATTTTCGCGTGCAAATTTAGTATGATACAGGTGCAAGCAAGTTTTTGCCTGCAATTCTTTATAATGGGCACTGCGCACTAACTCGCAAGAAAGAACGCATGAGTACACTGGCGCAAGTTTAAAGCTGCAACAATAGGAACTGGCCAAAAATAGTCATCGAAAGAAGTTGTAGGAGGCACGTGTAAAGCCAAAGTGAAAAAGGTTTCTTCCAGGTAATACAAATACTGCAGACTCTTATAATGCTGCAAGAAAACCCAAAAACGTTTCGTCATGTGGATGAAGCGGACAATATTGTCATGCTATTTTTCCCTATTGCAGCAAAAAAAATGTTTAGGCTTAATATGGATGTCCCTTGTGGTACGCGTATTCGCAATTCGGAAGTTTTTAGGATCGTGAGAAGCTACATCCTCCTATACTGGTGTTCTCAAGGTGTAGTTGACGAGTACACATCGATCCCCAAATATTACAACCGGACAAAAGGAGCAAAAGGCAGACGCCTATTGCTGGCTCCACTTCACGTTTGCAACTTGGAAAATGTGTTCAATTACAATAAGGCTCTTGTTTGGGCTTGTAGGTGCATTTTTGAGCACATACATTGGGGCTGCGCGAAAAAACACGGGCGAAGGGAAGCATACAGGACGAGCGCAAACTTCACCTCTGATACCGAAGGCCAAAGCAGCTCAATATAATCAGCCTGACACGCGCTAAAACACACACACACACATAAATTCTAAGAGAAGAGAACAGAGACAACGGCCTTGCTGCTGACGCTGTTCTTATTCTCTACTTCATCTTTTTCCCTCGTCGCACTAGGGGAGCATGCGCCCGTGCCCGAGCTCCACTATCTTCATTACACTCGGCCACGCTGCGCGCACGGTGTCCTGCCAAAAAAATGACCCTTAACTGACCGTGGTCGTTTCCTTGCTGGTGGAAACATTCAGAGGTCCTGGACGTTGAGCCATCATAGGTAGCACTGATGCTTCTGGCGGGCGGCATTGGCTGGCTCGTAGAGGCCGGTCACCGCCACGCTGCGACACTGCATGGACAGCTGCTGAAACTATCTCTGGCGGGCGGCATTGACTGTGCCGCGGCGGTCGCCCTCGGCCCCGCAGCGACTTTCCTTTGAAACCTGCCTCATTCCCCTCTGGTGGACGTAATTGGCGGTCTCGGTGTAGTCGTGGTTTCTGGTCACGACGATACTTGGCATGACATTTCTTCAGGGACGGTTCTTGCGGGCGGCCCTGACTATTTCGACATGGTCATAGGGCCAACCCAAAGTGCTGAGATTTGTGCCGTCGCCGTTTTGAAAATAGCAGAACATGCGGAACAGCTGAAGACGCAAAATCTGCAAAATGCCGTAGAGTGAAGTGTCGGATTATTTGGAGTCGTTTGCCTGCTTCATGGTTGGTCGAGCTCCAGCGAGGTGTACATCGAGGCTTCTGTGTCAATGAGTGCGTGATAACCTGGGATGAGCTGTGACTCAGCTCATGGTCTTGCAGCATTGTCGCTGCAGTTCTCTTTGAGGTAGTCGAGCTGGCAGGTCTTGACGGTGTGCGGCGGGCATTCAAGCTGTCCCGCTCGAAAGCAGTGCTGCCAGCAGGAGAGTTGGTCTGGCCCGGCAACTTATCGATGACTGTCACCTCAACCGGGATAATCACCTCAATTTCTTCTAAGGAGAGATCGATCAGGAAATCATGAACGTCCGCGCGCTCGTCCACTAACTGCGGCGTTTGGACATATGGCTCAGACTGGTCAGGGCAGGTCTTGTAGGCATCACTGGACAGGCCTAATTTCTGGAGCGATACACGTAGGCCGTTCTGTTAGAGCCATTCGTAGACTGGTGGGGACCGTGGATTCGTGGTTCGTCCGGCACGACAGGGGCCAACGCCTCCATATGCCCAAGTGCTGTCGAGCTTGGAGGCGGCCTCGCCAACTACTCTGGCTCGAATGTGTTGTTGTAGTCTGTCGTGGGGCTGGAGAGCACTGATGAACCATCGACGTGTCGCTCCAAATGAGATCCATGTCCGAGAATGCGCACGTTGTTTACCACGGGCACCGCTGCACCGTGCCCTTCACGATCTCGGTCACCGAGGCAGGGCAGGGGGCTGGAGGCCCGAGCTGCACCGTCGGGATTGTACGTCTCAGAGCTACCATCCGTGGTATACAGTGGGTTGGTAGGCAGGGGGTCGCAGGCATGAAAATGCGGACGAATGAGATTCGTCAACTTCGCACACCACTCCGACCAGGATCGCTGCCGCATGCCTTCGTAAGCATGCCATGGCTTGGCGGCATCGCGAAGGCGGTCAACGACAATCAGCCATTTTTGATGGTCCGACCAGGCGTGCTGGTTACCGAGTGAGTTGATTGTCTCAACCCAACCGAAGACGTCGTCCTGGAAGCCGCGGAACACCGGCACTGCCCAAACAGCCGACGATGGTGAAGCAGCAGGCAAGAACCCGGAGTTCAACGACGTCACGTGGTGGTGTTGACGACAAAGTTTCATAGGACATGCAAGAGGTCCGCGCCGTTGTTGGTTGAGGCACCCGACGAGCCATGGACGGTGTCCACGGTGTACACGGCGGTACCAGTCCTCACAGCGGATGAACCCATGGCCAAGGATGCGTGGACGGCATCCCTGTTCGTGAAGAGGTATCACGGCGTCGGCGAAACGGTGCGGAGCCGTCGAGGAGGCCTAGACGCCGTCCCTGAACGGTGCTGGCACTGGTGGCAGGTGAGCAGGTGCCGAGGAGGCCTGGACGCCGTCCTCAACCCGTGCTTACTGCGGCTGTACGTTGGCGGGTGCCATGGACGAAGAAGCCGGTACGTAACACTTCGTTTTCGTCGACTGCGCCATTGTAAAAGAAGAGAACAGACACAACGCCCGTGCTGCAGGCCGGCTGTTCTTCAGGCCGGCTGCAGGCCGGTCTGCAGGCCCACTGACGTCCCACACAGCAGGCTGGCTGCGTGGGACGTCACTTTCCTCGCAACAAGTTGGAAACGATGGACCAAATGCAATGGTCCAAATGCAATGCAACGAACACGTGTGGTGCTGATCAGATGAGTGGCTGTAGCTGTTTCTTCTTTTATTTTCTTTCTTTCACTGCATATATTTGCGAGCGCAGATATTAAACGTTAGTTGGAAGTTAGCGCTTGTGCTCGTCGTGTTCCTTTGTCCCTTGTGTAGAAGTTCCGCGCTATAAATCTCGTAATTATGGATTACCAACTAGCCCGAAGCAACGCCTTGCCGCGTTCATTGCTTCGCCCTTGCTTCGAAACTGTCACTTTTCTTTTTTTTAATCGCAAGGTTGCAGCTGTTGTTGATACATTTTTACTGGCGTCCAATGGTCTTAAAATCACACACGAGAAGCCGGCTAACGACAGTCTCCAATTCCTCCACTTCGGTCTATTTTTTACGCGCAACCACGTGTGTTTTATGTACACACCAGGAACTACCAAGGCTCTGCTGCCACATGAAAGTGCCCATTATAAGCTCACGGAAAGGGCAATCGCGTCCTTATGTTATCGCTCGGCACTGGACAAATCGTGCCACCATGAGGTGGAAGAAAGCCTTGCACTCCGCGAGCGACGCTTGAGCAAAGCTGGCTACCCGTCAGATGGGCTTTTAAGCTTATGTGAACGACTTCTTCAGAGTACGAAAGGGAAGATGAAGAGTAGCCAGGAAGCGACAGAAAAAAAGAGCAGTGCATGTAATACCCTACATCCACCGCGTGTCCCACAATGTGGAAAAAAGTTGCCATCCCTTACGGCATTAGAACGGTTTTTTTCTGCTGCGTGCAAGTTTGCCAAACTTTGCGCAATGATGAATAAAAGTAGGCGCGTGGTCCTGTGGTAAGCGGCACCTCGATCACTCCACTGAGTGTATAACAGGTGTGGTGTTCAAGGCGCCCCTGCGCTGGGGCGGTTGCTACATAGGACAGACTGGACGCTGCTTCAATGAGATGGCGCGAGAGCACATACTAGCTGTTCGTTCTCACACGGGTGGCCATCCGGATATACACTGTAGGCGATGCGGGTGTACGCCGAATTTGAGGGAGACAGTAATTTTGTACACGTCTGATGACACAATGGAAAGGGAAGTAGAAAAAGCCTTGTTCACTGCTAGCACTGGCCAATGCGTTAGCATGCCTTCGCTGTCTATGCTTCCTAAGGAGCTGCAATTTTAGGATGGTTTTGTGTAATCACATCTAGTGCTCCTGCTGGATAGCGCGTTTTCACCAGTCACCAGTTTCCAGTGTATGCGCGTGTCATTGATAATAATTATTAATCTGCATATTAATAACGTCAATGCTTGTTGATTGGTGGTTGTGCTGTACTCTTTTTACACGCCTTTTTTGTTTTTAGCACGTGTCAGGATGATGTTTAATCATATTTAGCTGCACTGCTTTGGCCTTCAGTATTACAGTTGAAGTTAGCGCCCGTCCTGTGTACTTCCCTTCGTCTGTGTTTTTATGCGCAGCCCTGCCATATGTGTTAATTTATGTTCTTTATGAACGTACGCAGTGCTTGCGCTAAACAAACCGTTATATATGGAAGCAAACGTTGATGTTAGTGACGACTTTTTCCTTGAAAACTGCGCTAGAAGGTAGGACAAATGCACCAAATGACACGTTTCTTTCAGGTTATAGTCGGGTCTTGGCACTGTGCCACCGCCGTACGTCGCCACCTGCAAGCAAGGCCACTGCATTGGTGGTGTCTTGGCAGTGCTACCCATGAATAGGTTTCATGCGTGAGGATAGTATTATCACGGGGTCGTGATGTCGACGAAGGCAGCAGTGGACGTGTCCAAGATGAAACTCTTTATAAGGCCTCACTTGTGGCCGGGAAACGTTAAGTCAAACTGCAGCAATACCCACTGTACACTGATAGCTGCGAACAGAGCGTCGACCTTCGATAAAATGAACATCGCTGGGATGCGCCGTCTTTTATACATCACGCATCGAACTTTCCACCCTTATCACAGGTGGTCGCGCAAGCTCTGAAGTAATCTTGACTATTCGCGTCATGTGCGCAATCTTAACAAAAGGATCTCCTACAATCCAGAATCTTGCCAGACATTCTGGCGCGCTTTGCGCAAGGCAGCAGCTACACGTAACAGAAAACATAGAAAAAAATGGGCCACGTAGCTGCGTGCTTCGCTGCAAATGTCGTCTAAAGACGATAGAAGAGGCGCTGCGTGAGATATGGACGCCATCTGGCAATACGTCGGGAAACATGAGTGCTGTGTTGCGGGCTGGTAGTCCCGGCTCAGCAGCAGGCGAAGACCGGCGGTAACCAACGACACCGGCGGGGACGCCAGCCAGCCCGAACACGGGGTTTGGCGCAAAGCGCCGAAGCAGACAAAACGTCCGCACTCAACGAGTACTCTCCACACACTCTTTTATTTACACGTCGCGTGGGTAAAACAGGAATGCCAGAGCGGCGCCCCATGGCATTCGTACAGTGCAATACTTAACGAAAACAAAACACAACATTGAGCTCGTGCAGAGGGCACGGAGGTAGGCAAGTTTCAGCGCAGTCACATTTTCAGCGCAGCTTAAGAAACTAGGGTTTCTAGAATTATGTATCTATATATTTTCTTTTGAAGGAACCCACCACCTAATACTTACCTAGTGATGTTACGCCTCAGATATGCATAATGTTTGCTTTTTGATCAACAATGTTCACATGTATGAACCTAGTCAGCCGTTCAAGATGGCGGGCCCTTGGCCAAGTGGTTCAACTTTGGCCGGGTGGCTGAATCGAGTGACGTACTGACAAACAGAAAGACCGAAAGACAGACCGAAATTTGTGCGTTTAAGTTCCCCAAGAAAGACTATCGTCTCTAAAAAGGAGCGTGTGTAGCATTGCCCTGCTCTGAAAAGGCATGGTCCCCATGCTTCTAACAAAACATGGAAGGAGAAAAAAGTGCATACACAAGAGAATTACAATAATAAAGCAACAAAGTTCAACAAGTAATAAGTACATGCAAAATTACAATAATAAAATAAAAGGTACAGTCCTCAGGTTCGCTAACGCGCAACAAACGGCTTAAGGCGCACGACATGGACGAACTGCTCTAGACAGTTCGTAATACCGTCCGGGATAACCTCGTAGTCTTGAGCGTCGAGACGTCAAAGCACCTTGTATGGCCCGAAGTATCGCCTAAGAAGTTCTTCACTCAGTACACGTCGGCGTATGGGCGTCCAGACCCACACATGGTCACCGGGCTGGTATTTCATGTGGCGTCTCCAAAGATTATAGTGACGGCTGTCGATTCTCTGCTGGTTCTTGATACGCAGGTCGGGCGAGCTGTCGAGCTTCTTGGGCGCGTTGCAAATAAGTGGCGACGTCAAGATTCTCTTTGTCGATGGTATCTGGCAGCATGACGCCGAGCGTCATTGCGGGCTCTTTCCGTAGACCAACTTGTACGGCGACAGCTCGTTTCTTGTACTGCCGTGTTGTATGCGAAGGTCACTTACGAAAGGATGGCATCCCACGTCTTGTGCTTGATGTCGTCGTACATGACCAGCTCGTTGGCGATGGTCTTGTTTAGACGCTCAGTGAGGCCATTGGTCTGTCGGTGGTAGGCGGTAGTGCGGCCGTGGCCCTTCTGGCTGTACCTCAAGACCACCTGAGCTAGCTCTGCAGTAAAGGCCGTACCTCTGTCGCTGATGAGGACCTCTGGGGCGCCATAACGCAGGAAGATATTCTCAACGAAGGACTTGGCTACCTTGCTGCTGCTGCTTTTGGGCAGGCCCCGTGTTTCGGCGTAGCGGGTGAGGTAGTCGGTAGCTTCGACGATCCACTTATTGCCGCATACCGGCGTTGGGAACGGCCCCAGGAGGTCCATCCTGATCTGCTTGAACGGTCGCCGAGGTGGCTCGATCGGCTGAAGAAACCCTGATGCTCTTGTTTGCGATGTCTTGCGTCGCTGACAGTCTCTGCGTGTCCTTACGTAGCTAGTAACGTCGGCGGCAAGGCGCGGCCAGTAGTACTTTCCCTGTACTCTTGCCAGCGTTCGGGAACCACCGAGGTGTCCTGCCGTAGGGTCGTCGTGCAGGGCCTGGAGGATCTCTGGCCGCAATGCCGAAAGCGCCACTAGAAGGCACTTGGTTTGAAGTAGTGAGCACTTTTTTAGAGAATGCCGTTGCGTATGAAATACGACGCCAGTGCTAGCTTGAATACCTTCGGTACGACCGTGGTCTTGCCCTCGAGGTATTCCATAAGGTATCTGAGTTCCGGATCAGATCGCTGTCTTTCAGCAAAGTCGTCGGTACTGATGATTCCCAAGAAGCAGTCATCATCCTGGTCGTCTTGCGGCGGCGGGTACACGGAGGCACGTGGCAGGTAGTCAAAGTCGCAGTCTTCTTCCAGGGTTGTAAACGGCGGCAATGTCGAATTCTTGAAGTCTTAGGCTCCACCGTGCGAGGCGATCTGAAGGGTCCTTCATGTTAGCTAGCCAGCACAAGGCGTGGTGGTCTCTCACAACATTGAAGGGCCTGCCGTAGAGGCAGGGGCGAAACTTGGATGTAGCCCAGATGATGGCTAGGCACTCTTTTTCTGTTGTCAAAAAGTGGTTTCTGCCTTTGATAGCGACCGGCTAGCATAACTGGTGACCTTTTCCTGCCCGTAAGTCTTCTGCACAATGACGACGCCGAGTCCTACCTGCTTACGTCGGTATGGATTTCCGTTTCGGCGTATTCATCGAAATGCGCTAGTATCCGTGACATCTAAAGGCGTCGTTTCAGTTCTTCAAGTGCTTCGATTTGCGCCATTTCCCACTTGAATGGCACGTCGGTCTTCGTGAGGTGCGTTAGCGGCTCGGCGATTCATGAAAATTGCTTGATGAAGCGTGTGTAGTAGGCGCACAAGCCGAGAAATCGGCGTATGGCGCTCTTGTGGGTGGGTGTCGGGAAGGCAGCGATGGCAGCTGTTTTCCACGGGTCTGGGATGACACCATCCTTGATGATGCCGTGACCCAAAAACAAGAGCTGCTCGTACGCGAAGCAGCACTTTTCATGCTTCAAGGTGAGTCCCGAAGTTTTCATTGCTTGAATTACAGCTTCAAGGCACTGAAGGTGTTCGTCGAATTTTGAGGCAAACACAACGATGTCGTGCAAGTACACGAGGCACGTGTGCCACTTCAAGCCGGCCAGTACTGTATCCATAACTCGTTGAAATATCGCGGGTGCCGAGCAAAGACCAAAGAGCATGACCTTGAACTCGAACAGGCCGTCTGGTGTTATAACGGCAGTCTTTTCTCGATCTCTCTCGTTGACTTTGATTTGCCACTAGCCCGTCTTGACGTCCATCGACGAAACTTATTTCGCGTTGTGGAGTCGATCTAGGGCGTCGTCTATTCGTGGGAGAGGATACACATCCTTCTTCGTGACTATGTTCAGGTGACGATAGTCGACGCTAAAACGTAGGGTTCCATCCTTCTTCTTGACTAACACGAAAGGTGACACGCACGGACTCTTGGACGGCCGGATGATGTCATCGCGTACTATTTCTTCGACCTGCTTCTTAACGGCATCGCGTTCTCGCGTCGAAAATCTGTACCGGCTGTGAAGGATTGGTCGGGCATTTTCTTCTGATATTTCGCGACTGGGGTCTGTCGAATTCTTGACGACGACTAGAAGCAGTTATTGAACTGCAGCAGCAGGGATTTGAGATGGTCTTGCCTGTGCTTCGAGAGGCTCGGGTTGACGTCCGAATCTGGTTGGGGAACTCGATCAGCCGAAGCAGGTTTCGTAGCATCGAAAAGGGCGAAAGCATCGCTGGCGTCTACGAATTCATCGAAGTAGGCGACCGTCGTGTCAATGTGTAGGTGCCTATGTTTGTGGCTGAAGTTTGACAACACTACCTTTCCTTTGTCATCACGCAGATCGAGGGCGATGATCACGCAGAAGCAGGTGCTGATCGCCCTCGATGATGCCTTCGAAGTCTAAGGGTTCTTCGGTGCCGATAGAAATAATGACGCTGTACAGAGGTGGAATGGTGACGTATTCTTTTATCACATTCAGTGCGTAGCTCTCTGGCTTCGTGTGGGACCCCAAGGCTTTTAAATGCGGAGCATTTCTTAGTCGCACCTGCGGCGTCGGCCGCCGTCCACACCCCCACTGCGAATGCTCGGCTCGTCTCGGGCCGGCAGCAAGCCTCTCCTCTCCGTCCCTCGCATGCTCGGCTCGTCTCGTGCCAGCAGCAGGCCTCTCCTCTCCCTCCCTCCCTCCTCTCGATCGAACGCGGGCGGTGTGTATATAAGCGGCGGAGCGCGCGTTCGGAATTCAGTCAAGGTCGTCTTTACTTGGCTTTCGCTTGACTTGACGCTTTGCTTGACTCGATTAGATGCGATGGAAGCAACAGTACCTTCAATCAGCGTCCCACCACTCGTTGAAGGCAACGTTACCCCACCCCCACCGTCGTCGGCGACAACAACAGCAAGCAACGCAGAAGAAAAGGCTGCGAAGAGGCGAGCATACGACGCTGAACGCAAGCCTTTGAAGCGAGCTGCGGACCCGAAACTTCGTGCACGAAAAGCTCCTTCGAGACGCCAACAACGGGCTGCGGATCCTTCATTCGGGGAACGAGAAGCAGCTGCGAAACGCCAACGACAGGCTGTGGATCCTGAACGCCGTGCTCGAGAAGCAGCAACCGTTCGTCAACGTCGAGCAGCGGATCCATAACTCGGCAGCGCGATGCTTCTGCGAAACCCAATTACGTAACATTCACGCATTTACTCGAGTTCCCCCCGTGGAAAGATGCGGGCGACATTTTTTTCTGAGGTTAGTGCTATTGACTGAGACTTCACATAGATCACGGCGCCATGGTGACTTAGGAAGTTCCTCCGAAGTATCACATCGCTGGAGCAATGTTGTAAGATGAAAAAGCTCGCAGGATAAGTCCGGTTTTGGATGGTGACTCTTGCGGTGCAGACTCCAGCCGGCGTTATTAGGTGGCCTCCAGCAGACCCGATTTCGGGGCCTTGCCAAGCAGTCCTCACTTTCTTCAACTTTGTGGCGAAAGGTCCACTGACGATGGAATAGTCGGCTGCAGTGTCGACGAGAGTGGTGACGCCGTGGCCGTCAATAGTACGTCGAGGTCGATAGTCCGTCTGCTTGCGTTCCGGTCAGGTCGCGGCGTCGGATCACGGATACGTTGGCTTGCTCTGCTGTTTCCACGTTGCATCGCCAGGTATTCCTAGGTCCTCGATGTCTCGACGTCAGGGCTCCGTTCGGCTTGCATCATGTTCTTTGAATTTCGTCGCGGTGCCGTCTTCCGTGGTGGCGGATCTTCGATGATCCGTCGTACAGCAACCGGACCTCCATCGGTCGCTGTCCTTAGTTTTCCAGATACGGGCTAGGTGACCGGCTCCGGGCTGGGCCAGTGTGCTGGCGGCGCTGCGGTGAGACATAGCGGCCTGGCGACGGCGAATGGGAAGGTTGTCGGGGCGTCCACTGCATTCCTGCAAGGTAGTCGGCAATGTCACGTGGTTTTTTATCTCGCTGAGGACGCAGCGCGTCAATCGCGAACACACGCAGTCCCATCTGTCGGTACTGGTAGCAGCGGTAGGTAGGCTAGCTTCTCCGCAATAGTGGAGGAATGGGCGGTGGTCGGGGACGCGTCAGACGACGGTCTTCCTCGGGGTATATCGCTGGCCGGCTGGTGGGCGGTATGACGTCGGTGGTGGAGGCGGTGGTACCTCGCCGGGGAACTGCTAGGGTGGCGCGTGGTGTTGACCTGGGCGAGGAGGGGGCGCGTTGCGTCGGGCTGCAGCAGCATAGCTCATTACTTGCAGCTGCGGCTGCGCTGATTTTGGGGGTGCCCAGCCACTGCTGAATTTCCTCTCGGACGATATCTGCGATCGGGGCAACTTGAGGCTGGCACGACGGGAACATCCGACGAAGTTCACAGCGCACTGCGGCCGTTATGGTCTCGCGCAGATCGTCGGAGCCGATGGCTTGAGCTGCTGCGCTGTCTTGGATCAAGCGGTGGTTGTACTGGCGGCTTCGCATTTCTCGCGTCTTCTCGATGGTCGCTGCTTCTGAGACGAAGTCCTGGATGTTGCTTGGTGGGTTCCGCATCAGTCCCGCGAAGATCTCGTGCTTGACTCCTCGCATAAGGAAGCGAACTTTCTTCTGCTCGGGTATGGCAGGTTCAGCGTGGCGAAACAGCGCGACTGCCTTGCGCAAAATACACGTGCAATGGGCGTGTAACAGAAAACATACAAAGAAAGGGGCGTGTGTGGCAATATGGCCCCATTTTAACGCAATAGCGTTAAAGAGCTCGCTTCGTAGAAATTCTGGTATCGGCGTCAGGGTCAGCGTCAGTGTCGTTGGTTGTGAGCTAAAAATCAGCGTAGTCCGTGACCGAACAATAAAAAAAAGATGCAAATAAAATAAATAATGAAAATCTTCAGTTCGAGTGAGAATTGAACTGAGGCCTCTGTGTGGCAAACAGCTGTTCTACCAAACAGCCACGCCATTGCTTTAAACTGCTTCCGAAAAAACACAATATGAATGTCATGTAGTGGGAGGAGTCTCCTTAGCGTGAAATATTGCGTGGCTGAAGCGTGCATTGCGCCAGGCGTCAAACATGTGAATTGCACGACGAGTGGGTGTTTTAAGGCCCACCCATTATAAAGCACTCAGACATATTTAGACATTATCAGCTGCAAAAGCATCAAAAAAGTGAGCCAAACAAAGTGAGCACAGACTTGCGAATTGCCTTACAGACGCGTTGGGGTCGTTCGCTGACTCGGCAACGGTAGAATTTGGCGTAGTGGGCACTGCGCAACTGTACTTGCAGGAAGCATTCTAGGATAGCTTGAAACGTACAGTGCTACGCGCACAGAAGTTCGTTTTCTTGCGGCACAGTTGAGGCATGCGCCGACAACCAAAGCTAGGCTAGCAATTGATAAGGAGATGCGAACAGGCTCCAATTACGCTATCGCATTCTACTTTTGAAGGCGAAGCTCAAGCCTCGTTGAAGTTTGATTTTTGGAAACTGCTTTTGATCTTGGACGGTGTATGTAGCACCTATATATTGTTCACCTTATTTATCGGTATTGATATGCATTGGAACTAGCAATAGGTCTTTGTCGATGTATTTTAAGCCACTCTGTGCTGCTTGCTCATGGTATTCTCTTCATGTTAGTATGCAAGAACTTCGGCACATAATTTTGGGTGATATCAGGGTGAATCATGCGCGCGAGAAAAATAACATATCCATTTAGAATGTAGCCAGGATTTGGGGAAAATATGGCGGTTAATAGTGCAGTGTAATAAGTATTTGTTTCCAAGGGACATGCCAGCGAATAATACCCTCCAAATAATTATCGAAAGGTATGAAAAAAACATTACCAGTGCTTTATTGGCTGTACCTGAATTTAAGCGTGCCGCCTTATAATGGATACACAATGATGGTAGTCGATTAATGTTACACTCCTAATTATTATTATAGAATCGATTGTTTAGCCATCGCATGTATGAATTCGGAGGATGTTTAAGACAAGGCGAAGACCTTGTTGTTTACATGGAGCCCATACAGAACTTTAGCAATGTGTTATTGTTGATTCACAGCATCAGGTATTCATAGGACAAAGGTTGCGCCGCATTTTAATATTGTACTCTTCTCTGGGAATGCGAACACACTGTAAGTATAAAAGTCTACGTCAATCTATATCAAAAGACACAATAAACGGACCACACCAACATACCAGCGATGTAGGCAGTGTGAATGTATGGTTTATACCGTGTCCGTTGTTTTGTTCTTAATTTTGCTTAAATAAGCTACGCAGCAACTCGAAAATGGAAACATAGTTCTAGAGTGATTCAACAAAACTCTAATATCGCAGGCTTTCTCTTTCTGTGCATAGGGAAGGTCATTATAATACGCATCACAGAACTCAGATCTGTGGTTTATAACTACAGAATTTATCTTTGTTCTCTATACGTTTCGTCTCACCGGCACACTTTCTTTCAGATTCTTTCATATCAGATTATAGATGCACTGTACCTCCAAGAAATGCATCACAGAAATGCCAGCCCCGGGGATGGTACTTTAATCAATATACAAGACTCTGTGTACCAAGTTGTGGTAGAGGTGCTTTTACAACCCAATTTGAATGCATGGGAGCATGCAGAAGTGGTGAGCCCTTTTTTGCATTCGCCTTTTTTTTTCATTTAGAGGCCTCAGGCTGCTTTAGCGGCTCTTTTATGAAACTTATTTGCTGTTCATAACTACCTAGATAAGCCGTCGCTTTGAGCACTACAAGAGGGTTAATTAGGAATTCCACCAGAGCAGGCTCATTTTACCCGTTTAGGTCAGAAAATTAGGCGAAATGCTGGACACTTTTCTATGGTATGCTGGCACTTCGCACAAGGGTTATTTGGGGAGTTTGTTGGTTTTAGATTATCTGCGTACATATAGAAGCACTACATCAAATCCAAGAACTCGATAAGTCGATAGACTAGAAACATGAGGAAAAGCGAAGCGAGGGCGAAGGGTGGTAAAATTAAGAAATTGTTCATGGCGAGTTCACTCCAGTGTTGTATATAGCCTGCCTTTCTGGTGAAGTCCTTATTTTTATCAAACAATTCCTAGTATGGGCCTCCAGAATCTCGTAAATGTTTGAGTACTTGTGCTTTTGTAAGAGCTCGTTGTGTAAAGCTCAGCTAAATCAAAAAAACGGTGTCATCTAACTTCGGCGAATGACGCCACTGAAACGACGAAAGCGAGCACAGCTTGCACTTCCCCGTTCTTCTGTTTGTTCAAATTTCACTACGTTCTTCTTAATGACGATATCGATCCACTGTGGTAACTTCATGTGTATTTCAATGAAAAATGTCAACTTTGCAGTGGCGTTCATAAAGCAACCTGATTTGTGGAGCAAAAAAACGTACATGCACCAATGGCTATTGATTCCGGCTACAATATTGCTCATGCCTCTCTGTCTGTAGAAACGTTGCGTTCCTACACCATTCTTCGTGTACTCTGAAGGTACTGCAAGCAACGAAGGTATATCAAGCGAACCATTTCTTGGATCGGGTAGATATGTGGCTTACATTGCTCATGCCTCTCTGTCTGTAGAAACGTTGCGTTCCTACACCATTCTTCGTGTACTCTGAAGGTACTGCAAGCAAAGAAGGTATATCAAGCGAACCATTTCTTGGATCGGGTGGATATGTGGCTTACATTAGTCTGCCCGACATCAGCGCTAGGAAAAACACATCATTTCATAACTTAAAAAAAAGAAGGAAGGTACATGACTGAAAAGGTACAAATGGCTCGAAAGCTTTTAAGAGAGAGAGAGAGAAGGAATGTAGAAAAGGCTGGGAGGTTAACTAGACAATGCGTCCAGTTTGCTACCCTTTTAAAATGAACATCTATCTAATGTAGTTTGTTAAATATGACATTTTTCGTTAAAGTATCTTTGAAATTTCATTCCCCTTCTTGCTGAAGGACTCTTGTGGCACTCTCTTGAAAAATTGTTGAAGAAATTGCGTTGTCCCCCGAAGAAAACAAAAACAGTGTTAAATGATCTATTACAATTAGTTATGAAAATTCAGTTTCGTGATGTTCTGTATTGTTTAAAACTGTTTGCTGCAACAATCCCACTGCATTGGCCATGTACGGGCCTAGGTGTTTAGAACTAGCCGCGTACTGATGTTTAGCACTAGCTGCGCTTGAATTAACTGGCACATGATTATTATCCTGTAATAAAACAAAACTTTTATTAGTTAGCGAGTGCCTAGAGATACCTTGGCAGCAACCGAGCTGAAAGGCATTGTGTAGCACTCATTACTTTGCTAATGCCACTAAGGGTTTCATTTTGGAAGAACATGCTGCTTCTTTGATATTGCAAGGAAGAAGTCAAAGCGATTGTGGAAAGGTATTTTAGTAGCACTTTCGTTGCCATCAGCGCCCACGACGCACATAGCCATGAACCTAGAATCCTGTTTGCAGGAAGTGGTCCCGAGGCCAAAAAATCAACACATCTCTGTGACTGCGTGTACATTGGATGTGCTCCCCAAGTGTGCTTGTCATTCTGTCCGCCTCTCCCTTTCCCCTGTATGTCTTTTCGCCCCTTTATTCCTTTTCCCTGTGCAGGGTAGCAAACCGGGCGCGCGTTCGGTTAACATCCCTGCATTTCCTTGCTGATGTTTTTCTCTCTCTTTGTATTGGTGAAAGTGCATTCATTTCACAGAGACACCTCGGAACACCATAAACACGACCACGCTCTAAAACTATTTCATAAGAAATTCAAAATTTTGATATTTTCTCATCTGCAATAAGGTAATAAAGCTTGTAATACAAAGATTTTTCACTCGCCTCAATTCTGCACAAGAATGGGCGCCAGAATTAGTCGTCGATGGTCCTTGATTTTCATTTTTCTATTGCAGTTCACACAATTCCTACATGGTTTCAATTACTCTATGTATTAATGGTACATATTTTATAAACCTAGTTTTTGTCTTGCACATAATTGAGTTTCTAGTTACGCCGTACAGGAGTGATTAAGTTTCAACAGTTGTCATTCTTAATTGTCTATTTGTTGGTGTAACATGTTGTCAGGAGCAACTATAATACATAGTCTTATGTTTCTATGCGTATTTTTGTTCCCTATGATCACTTTCAAAATATGGTTTGGTCGCCTGGTATACTCTCAATCGGGAGAGATATTTCTGTAAGTGAGTTAATAAACGGAACACAGCCATCAACTATTCACATGAGCCTGTGTGTCGAAACCTTATTTAATAAACATTTTTCGCTGTGCAGTTGAAGCATGCGGATTCCCATTGGAGAGTTCCCTGTGCCTGCTCAACGTGTTTGCTGTGTATGTATACGATCCCATCGCAAAAAGTTGCTTCATGTCGTACGACTGTTCTTTGTTCGGAAATAAGTTCCCTACCGCCAGAGAATGTCAACGAACCTGCGAAGGAGGTGAGTGAAGACGTGTTTAAGGTGTCGCACACTAAATCTATAAGTACATTTCTACGGTCTTTACCCCATCAAGCAATATTTTATACCAGGATCGTAGAAAATGTCTGACCTATTCAGTTTCTCAAATACCAGAGGCCCGTGTGCCGTGCGATGACAGTGCGCGTTAAAGAACACCAGATAGTCAAAATTTCCGGAGCCCTCCACTACACCGTGCATCATAGTCATTTCGTGGTTTTGACGCGTAAAAACAGATAAAAATAATAATTATTATATTTATAAAATAATGTAATAATAATAATAATAATAATAATAATAATAATAATAATAATAATAAACAATATTATTACTATTATTAAATTTCTGGAATTTATATCCTACATAAATTTGCTGTTGATCAGTGAAGGTTCGTATTTTATTTACTACTATTAAATCATGAGTGTGCGAATACAGGAAAAATTCTATGAGGAAGGCTCAGCATCTTATTTTTTCTTTGTAGTGCTCGCCATCTCCCACTTTTGTTAAAAAAATCCCGGCCATTAACGTAAGAGTGCGGTGGTGCTGTGTGCTGAGAAAACCAACAACCTAAATGCCACATCTGAGACATCGCCAAGAACTTTATTTTGCCGCGCTGCCTCCCTCTTCGCCTATCATATTAGAACTACCATCTAGTAGCTGATCGTAGCTCCGACAAACAGTCACCCACTTACCCCAGCATATTGAATGAAGATGCCGAATAATACCTCACCCATTACAAGCGGGTATGCCATTGCAACTGACGAATGATGGCGCTCAAGCATCGAATGTGGTCTTCTACGTTACTGGTACCGCACGCGTAAGAGATGACAACCATTACGCAGAACTGACGACAAGGGGGCACTTTGTTATTCAGGTAAAAATGCTTGGCTAACTGCGCAGCGAAACCGCTGTGCTCTTACTGTGCTGTGAAAAGCGCTTGCTGCCTTAACCATGTTTAGATGGACAACACCATGCGTATTGCACATACTCGCCTAAAGGGTAAGGACTAAATATGCTAAAATGGCCTTCTTGCGTTTCGTGTCCTTTCTATGCCTACTCGTGTTTTTGTATTACATTAAGCCTACGGGTCCATGACCACAAAAACGAAATGAAACTACTGTGTTATTGAGTTGTACGCGATGTTCAAAGTATTAAGTCGGTATCTGCGATTTTAATATCCGGCTGCCTGCTATCTTCTTTCGAAGGAAAAACATAGCATAGCAAAACATAGAAGCTTGCACACAAGAGCGCTGCCGAGCAAGTGAATGCACTGCTTTTCCTGCGGCTTGATGAAGCTTTTGCAATGAATAATATGAACCTTTTGCAATCAATAAGAAAGAAAAACATGCGTCAAAGAGCGATTAACACCAGTTCTTGAACATGAGATTCTGTGCTTGTGGTGATTGTTGACGCTGTTTTGACACGAGACAGAGGCAATGATGCGGTCTCCTCATATCATTTTGTTGTTCATGGTTCATGCGTATTTTTCCGGGCCTTTTCATGATATTGTGAGCACAATATTCACAGCACTCGTCCTTCATCTTCTTCACCTGTATATAATCATCATCACTGTCAGCGCCTTCTTCCTTCGTTGAATTGGTCAGGTGGCCCTGCTGAATAAAAGGCATCGAGTCCTCGACATTGCTGCCGTCTTTCAGAGTGGTGGAGGCTGCTTTTGATCCTCGAGTCCTCTACGACGTCGAGTTCACTGGAGCTTCGTTCGGGTCGCCGTTTGCTCAGCATACCCGCTGTCATGGCCGAAGAGACGCTGCCTGGACCGTCCGCCAACCCCGTCCAACCACCTGCCGCCGCATGGACCGTCACCATCCGGCAGCGGGACCCACCCATCTTCTCCGGTCTCCCACGCGACGATGCTGTAGTATGGCTCAAGGATTATGACTAGACAAGTATGTACAACCAATGGGACGCACCTTCTATCAGTCCGAAGTAGCAAAACCGCCGTTTTTTAACCACGAGGGCAGCTTCGCTGACTGGCTTACCTTCGCTCAACAAATTCGGAGGATTTTCGGGACCCCAAGCATACATTCTGAAGTCTCGAAGAGGAAGCTCGACGGACGCGTACAACATCCAGGAGAGACGTACGTTCCGTACATCGAGGACGTCCTTGCCCTTCGACGTCGCGTAGACTCGGCTATGACAGAGGCTGATCGGGTTCGACACATTCTTAATAGAATAGGCTACGTCACGTTCAACACTCTGGCTGTCAAAACCCCAGCACCGTCGAGGATGACATCAGGACTTGCCAACATCTCGATGCACTACACGCTATCCGATTGCAACCCGACACCTGTGACATCCGGCATTCCTCGTATGCGGATTTGCGTACGTTGATTCGCACTCTGATTCGCGAGGAGCTTCAAGCGCACATACTGTCATATCCGCCAGCCCCACAGCGTCGCTCTTTGTCAAACTAGTCTGCGCGACATTATCAAAGAGGAGCTGTCCTCCATGGTTTGCGCTCTCACGTCTGACATTCAGACGCCACCAACTCCGCCCCCGACATATGCGCAAATCGCAGCCATGCAACCTTCCTTGGCTCAGAGCGTGCATCCTGTTCCTGCTCAGACCAACTTAGCAGCATTTGCGCCACGTCCACCTGTCCCATCTACTTCTGCCTTCTACGGCCCCTGGTGCTCGTCTCACCCGATATGTTATTATTGTGGCATTCGAGGCCATATTTCACGATTTTGTCGCAAACGCCAGCAGGACAAACGCCGCGGCTATGACGTCTACGAAAGAGATTCGTCAGTTAATTCGCTCGCCGCTCTCAATGTGCTTCCTTCTTTCCGCAACGAGACGTTTGCGTCTCACCAATGCAGCGACGCTTACTGCCACTCTATTATGCAGCGCCTTCACGGTTCGTCTCGTCCTCCCAACGCCCGCGCCCGTAGCCCAGGTGCAGAAATTCAATATGAAAAACTCAATCCTCTACCGCTTTGTATTCCACCCAGAAGGACAGCGTTGGGTTCCCGTCGCTCCTCGTTTACTCAGAGCGAAGATATTAGAAGCATTTCACGACGACCCCAAGGCTGGTCATCTCGGTTTTCACAAAACGTATCCGCAGTCGTTTCAAATGGCCTGGACTCTCCACCTGCGTAGCACAATATGTTGCTTCATGCTCGCTCTGCCAGGGCCGCAAACGACCCACTTCATCTCCGGCCGGAGTCCTACAACCTCTTCAATGTCCTAACGCTCCATTTAAAGTCACTGGCACCGACCTCTACGGACCACTGCCAATATCAGCGAGTGGCAAGCGATGGATTGTCACTGCAGTCGACCACTTGACAAGGTACGCCGAAACAGCTGCACTCCCTTCAGGATCAGTGGCGGACATCGCCACTTTCTTCCTGGAAGCTATCTGTTACAGCGAAAGCTGTTATGAGATCATTTCACCGGCCGTTTTTGGCGCCGTAGTTGTCCGCCGCCGCCGCCGCCGCCGCCGGTGTCCGTAACCAGTATCGCTCGAAATAAGAAAAAAACGAAATAAGAAAAAAATTCCAGGATGGAATGAGGTTCGAACCTGGGCCCTCTGCGTGGGAGCCCAGTATTCAACCTCTCAGCCATGCCGGTGCTTGAAACTGCTTTGCAAAAAGGTCCTATACAGGCTTCATGTCGGGAAGGAACCACATTAGCATATGCAATATAGCGTGGTAGAAGAGTAAAATATATAATAATATCTGGGGTTTAACGTCCCAAAACCAAGGTATGATTATGAGAGACGCCGTAGTGGAGGACTCCGGAAATTTCGACCACCTGGGGTTCTTTAACGTGCACCTAAATCTAAGTACACGGGCCTCAGACATTTTCGCCTCCACCGAAAATGCAGCCGCCGCGGCCGGGATTCGATCCCGCGACCTTCGGGTCAGCAGCCGAGCGCCATAACCACTAGACCACCGTGGCGGGGCAGAAGAGTAAAATAAGCACCAAGCGTCGCACAACGCGAATTCTGTAACCAGGCGTCACACAATGCGAATTGCGCAACGAGTGAGTTGTTGAATGCTTCCAACCCATTACAAAGGGCTGTACCAGAATTCTTCATCGTCATCGGGCACAGCATCAACAAAGTGCGCATAATGCCTTACATGCGTTTAGCAGGTACCAACGCTCTCCGTAGGATGACGAAAAATGGCACAGTGCCTGCTGCCCTACTTCTCAAAAGTTACTATGATTTATAGCGTAGTGGGTTCCTTGCAGGTGCACTTGTATTGGTTGCCAAGGAAGCCCATAAGCGCATGATCCACTTCCTCGGGGTCTCAGTAAAATTACAATGGTTTATAGCGTTGTGGGTTCCTCGCAAGTACACTTGTATTGGTTGCCAAGAAAGCCCATAAGCGCATGATCCATTTCCTCGGGGTCTCAGTAAAGTTCTTCGCCCCCCCCCCCCGTCTCTCTCCCACGTCAACGTATGTTATACAGCATGACGGGAGTAGGAAATAGCGACCGGGTGACACCCAATGCAAATTACATAACTGGTGGGCCGTTTAAAGATTCCAAACCATTACAAAGGGCTGAGCCATAATTCTTCATCGTCATCAGTCGTGGCGTCAACAAAGTGCACATAATGCCTTACAGACGTGTAGCTGGTGGCTCGCTTCTCCGCAGAATGACGAATAATGGCTTCGTAGGTGCTTCCCAACTTCACAAAAATTGTGATTTATGGCGTAGTGGGTACCTTTCTAGTGTACTTGCATTGTAGCCCCAAGAGAGCTTAACAGGCTCTAGAAACGCCGCTCTTCCAGCTTTCGCTGTAACTGTGCTGCGGGTTCAGCGCAGGCCTGGTGTTTTTTGCGACATGGCGCCCCCCTCGGCCTTTTGAGTGACCGCGGCAAGGCATTTCTCTCGAAAGTAGTAGAAGATGTTCTCCACGCATGTAACACCATCCATAAGACGACTTTCAGCTACCATCCCCAGTCTAATGGCCTCACAGAGCGCTTTCATCGAACTCTGTCGGATATGATCTCCATGTATATCAACGCCGACCACACCAACTGGGATACCATCCTGTCATTCATGACCTTTGTCTAAAATACCGGTACGCAGCGCACCACGGGCTACTCACCCTTCTTCCTTGTCTATGGCCATCAAACGACATCTCCCCTCGACGTCTCCTTTTTTGATGTCCCCGTGAACTCGTCGGCGTCATCGAGTGCGCACTTAATCTCTCTCCTGGCCACTTGTCGCCACCGCGCCGGCCTCAATACCTAGGCAAGTCAACAGGAGTGCAAGACTCGCTACGATGACGTTCATCGCGTAGTTCAGTTCAATCCCGGACACGAAGTATTGCTGTGGACCCCAACGCGAGTTCCTGGCCTATGTGATAAGTTTCAATAACGTTTTATTGGCCCCTACGCTATTGTCGAGCAAACTTCTCCCGTTAACTATCGGGTAGCTCATGTTACTATGACTTCCGATGGTCGTTGCCGTGGCACGGAGGTTGTTCACGAGTCAACCTTACAACTATTTCTACGACGTACAGCAACGCCATAAACAGCGGCCAGGTTGGCCGCTTCCGCACGAGGGAAAAATAAGTGTGAGCACATTATTCACAGGATCCGTCCTTACTCTTCTTCACCTCTATATAATCATGATCACTGTGAGCGTCTTCTTCGTTCTTAGAATTGGTCAGGCGGCCCTGCTGAATAAAAGGCGTCGAGTGCTCGACATTGCTGCCGTCTTTCAATATATTTTCTTGCCGCAATGAACTCTTCTTTTGTAGCCTTAGTTACACTGGCCGAGCCGGTGTAACCTTAGCTACACTGGCCGAGCCGGAGTGGTTTGGCGTGCGCGTACAAGAGCCGTGCTGCGCATGCGCGAGGAGCAGTGATGTCACACAGCTGGCGCAGCGGAGCCGCCACCTCCGCTCACTCCACCGCCGCCGCGCGTGACTCGCCGGTCTGCACATTTCAGAGGAGTGACGTCATAGCTGCGTCAGACGGCGCGCGCGCAGCTGCGCGCCTTCGCTGTGCAGTCGCCGTGCGCCACTGCGCTGGAGCCGCTTAATAGCACCTCTGGCTGGAGTTTGCCAGTGTGGTATAGCCATGGAGAACGAGAGCGCAAATGCTGCTCACCGGCGCAGAAGAGCGGAGAAGCTTAGCTCATCGGATACCGAAGTAGTTGCCTCGCAATTAGTGGTTGAGCGTAGGAACAACGAACGGCACAAGGCTAAACGTAGTGCGTAGACACTGGAGCAAAGGAAGGAACGTCTAGCAAAGCGGCGTCGCCAGGAGGCTGAGCGACGTGCCCGACCGTCTCTGTAGCAGCAACAAGACGCCGTTGATGACGTCAAGGCTCGGCGATCGACTGACTATACGGTGAAACCTAGCGAAAGCGCCAGTGCGACTCAAACCTTCGAGATGCACTTTGTAAACAATCCGTTTGGATATCTGTGCGACGTGTGTGAAAGACTGTGGCACATGAAAGACTTGACGCCGCTAAGTAGTGTCATGCGTGAAACGTTGTCTTTAGCGGCGGCGCCTGAGTGGGTTGAAACCCTGGCGCGGGTTATAGAATGATCAGCTGAAACTTAGCTCACGCTACGTACATCTTTCCATAGCCGAGCTAAGCCACTACAATTTTTACACATAGTGTGTCTGGCGGACGCACTCTAGCGCGCTATTCTCTATTCATTCACTCCGAAGATCTCACGTAAATTATTTTTTTTTCTTTCGTAGGTGAGAGCTCAGCTATAAACCAGTTGACCTGGTCTTACAGCCTACAGAAAAATGTGCCTTTACACGTGGTTTGAACTATTTCTGTTCAATGAGATATTGTTCTCACAGAAAATTTTTGAAATCACACAGGACGATTCGAAGCTCTGACTCAAAAAATAGACTACGATTCCCTTCTGGCTGCCGGTCAACAGAGAGTTATCGGCGCAGCAGGCTCATCTCAGTCGCAAACGCAAATAGGTGGTCCCGGAGGAGTCGGCTTTCCACAATTTCCAACCGGTAAGTGATTCCATCTTTGTTCGTTCAATTATTATTTTGCTTCAGCTGATTGTTTTCTTATCATAAGCGAGTTTGTCGCCTTATGTGTGATCGCATTTTTGTTTTATAACAGGGTTCACGATAAAGAAATTACGTAAACGCATCGATATATGGGTCAAAGACTGGTTTACGCCACATCCTACCTTTGGCAGGATGTGGCATAAAGCAGGTGTTCATATTCGTAGATTATCGACACGCCATTAATTTTCAGATGTCGCTGTCAAGCGGACAAAACATAGACTAATCATAGCGAGATTTGCGTCAATCAGAAGATAGAACATCAGCATTCGGTGATGTACTTGCGCTCATAGGCGTGCTCACGGGGTGGGGGCGGGAGACAGGGGGGTGGCAGCCCTACCTAGTCACCTAATAAGAAAGGGGCGCAAAGTCTGCCCCATACAATGTATTAATAGGGAGGGGGGGCCGCGATGAATCTTCGCCTTCCTGAAGGGGAACTCTGCGCACGACTATGCTTGCCCCGCTTTTGGCTTACAGTGAAGTATGTATTGCAGTTTTTCATGAGAGAATGATTTATCCAAATATTGCTCTCGGAGAAATGTCCAGATAACTTTCCTGTATTCTTTCAATCGTTAGTGACTACTTATATTTAATATATAGAAATAAATACATCAGTGACAAATTCGCTATACTAAAAATGTTTGTGTTATTTCGATTCTCTATATCGTGGATTGTATGTAAAGTTCAAATACTTGCTGTCAAATAAATATTAGCAAAGAAGCATACACATTGCCACCGGTTAAACAGAGCTCCAGAACTAACCACAATCGGGCAATCTAAGCGTACAGCGCTCATATCGATACATTCAGATACTCCTTCTTTCCTAGCGTAATTGAAATGTGGAATGAACTGCCAATGTGTGTTATGCAACAGAATGATTTTTACAAATTCGAACAGACCTTGGGTGACTATCTCTACTAGTGTACCACTTGATCTTCATGTATCCTATATTTGTGTATTTGTGAATGTTCTTATTTTTAACACGAAAGTGATTTATGCCGGGTCCACCAAGGCTCCACTGGCGTATTTTTGTCAAGGATATGCTGTCGCAAAATATATAGATTAACAGATCGCAAAGAAAAAACTAGAAGGAAAAGGTCCGTCACCGGCAGTCGAACTTACGATCCCTCGCTCGGCAGCGCGCGGCACGAAACCACTCGGCCACAGACGGCTCGTTCTTGACCGTACTAACAACCAGCTTTTTAAGTACACCATTTGCCGCTGACGGTACTCAGAGATCAGTGGCACTTCTGCGTGTTTTCGTTATCACTAGCGAGATAACGCGAAGGGCTCGGTGGGCGCGCTTTAAAGCTCATCTCCCCACGCGTTGCGATGAGCGCGCGCCTCTACAGGGCGTGGTAGCTCATGCGCGCGCGCTCATCTCGTGGTTGCGGTAGTTCTTACGTATTGTGCTCTCACCGCAAGTTTGGGTTGAAATTACAAAGAGCACAAAGGCCACTTCCCTCAGTGCAGCGGCCGCTTTTGCGAAACGAGCGTATTGCTCACACACAAAAGAGTTACAACTGTGACAGTTAGTTCGCGCTCATCCTGTGTATGTTCTTTCCGTGCGTCCTTTCTGCTCGAGCAGTGCACTGCAAGTTTCGACCTGCGGCAAGTTCTTCGCGCAAGAACGGCAAGTTCTTGACATGACATTATAATTTGTTGCTATAGCATTCATTCCTTCGCCCTTGTGGCGAAACAACGCACAACAAACGCTCAAGTATGTCCGGGAAGGCAGGTTTACTTTCGTGTTATACCGATTCCCATTACAGAGAGACCAGTCATGTCATTTCTTTGCGTTACCCTCTCTGTAAGGACCCTCGGAAGAGGGTTGATAGTATTGTTGAATAAATAAAATAAAATAAAGGTTATACCGGTAATGTAGGCAATATTTTGTCCGGCATTCCAGCTGTGCTGTGAGCCCGGGATATAAAACAAAGTGACTATGGGCATTATGGTGCCATTTACAACATCACTTAGACGTACTGTTAACCCACCTTCATTACACACACACACAACACACACACACACACACACATACACACACACACACACACACACACACACACATATAGATTGTCAAGGAAGAGACAATGCCCGTAGGCTAGGCCGGCTGTTCTTGTTCTCCACCTCGTCTTTTTATGCTTCGCGCTGGCCGGGCGCCGCTCTGTCTTCCTTACTATATATATATATATATATATATATATATATATATATATATATATATATATATATATATATATATATATATATATATATATATATATATATATATGCTTATGAAAGCTCGACGTAGCTTTCGGTTTTACTCAGTGCAAGCATTATTATGCAGGCCCAGGACAACTGCCGGGAAGCACCCAAGTGTCGGGCGCCAATGGAAGTTGGAACACTTCTCTACAACATCAAACAAGTTCGTCCCAGCAATCATCTACAACTTCGGTGAGAGGAACAACGATTAGCTCAACGGTAAACGGTAAGTCTACTTTTTTTTTATTTCCGTTAGATTCGCATTGAAATACTATGAAAGCTACAAAAACTTGCCTTTCCTTTTTCTTAGAGGCAGTGCGAAAAATTCATAACCGAGCGTTCAGTCTTGAAATGTCCTTGTTGAACAATAGCAACATTTTTTTAATTACCCTCCTTTAGTTGTTTCTTTACTGGATTTCGAAGTTCACATCATTCGGATAACAAGTAAAACTGCAGGCCCCTGCTGAGAATTATTATACCCCAAATTATTTCTAATAAATATTATGACAATTCATGCAATCATCTACGCTACCATGTGGTATTTCGAAGGTGCTTGTTATGCCTTTCGGTTGTAAGTTAAAAGAAGTTGTCCGATGTTATTGTTCCGCACAACATTGTAGTAATGTGTACTTTTGTGGCGCAATAAAACAGGACTAGCTGAGAAGAGAAAGTGCTCTGTATGTGTGCGTAGGACAACAGCAGGGAGGCCATACGTCTACCGGGAGCCAGATATCTAGCACAACCGGAGGTGGCACAAGTCAACTGACTGCGTTGCAGTCCAGCAATGGCGGTGGAGCTGTGGTCATCCAAACAACAAATGGCGAGTGAATTATTTTAAGTGCTGTGCTTGTTACTACATGTGTGATTTGACAAATGCTATCGAGTTAGCAGGTTACTAAAATCGGAAGCCCAGACGTAGACTCAAGCAAGAAAAGAAAAAAAACATCTAGGTGCGGCTTTATTATCGCAAACACCAATAGCGTAGCTGAAGGAAACCCTCAGCAATGAAAGTCCTACAACACTTTACTGTGTCTTGCTCTCTTATTTCCTCCTCACCCTTATACTCGCTTCCATTTCTCGTTTACCTCCTCCTTCCTACTCCTTCATCGTGTGAGCTTCACTTGGTCGATGTCGAGTTCTCCCACTTAACAGCATTCCTACTGGGAAGCCAAATAGCATCACTCGCGGCGTAAAAGTTCAACTTAGAGGAAAATAAACAGCCGGTCTCCGTCTTTGATGGTACTTTACGTCCAACGTTTTCACTGTTATTCTGAGGTTTGCCTTTTGCACATTTCTTCATTACATCTTCCAGGGAAATATATATATAAACCATAAATTACAATTTCCACCTACTATTGACTCGGTGAAGATTGGTCGCTGCACCCAGAAAGTGGTTCAAATCCACCGTTTACTTTTCACTCAGTAACAAAACAAACGTTAAGAACTCGTAATTACCTTTATATACAGCAAAATTTTATGGCGACAACTTCTTTCGCGCAGCCAGCCATTTCTCTTTCAAGAACATTTTTGCGATATGTGTTAGAGATTTGTTTACCAGAAGTTTATGAACCAGAACCGATAAAGTAATGCCATCGAGAACATGCTTAAATAAGTGTATAAATTATATATTAAGAAAGTTGGAGCACATTTGGAGTTTGCAAAAGAGTAATAGACAGATAAACTCACTTTCAATTGCTTTGTTCATTAATCTAACCGTGTACGTAGATTTAGGTGTACGTTAAAGAACCCCAGGTGGTCGAAATTTCCGGAGCCCTTCCCTTCGTCGTCTCTTATAATCATATCGTGGTTTGGGGACGTTAAACCCCAGATATTATTATTGTACTATTTAATGTAAGCGTACATTTATGGATCTCCCATGAAAAAGAACTGACAATGGAGAAAGGGCCTATAGATAAGGAAACCAGACCACAGGCACACCCAATATCAAATGAAGCGGCACACTTCAGCAGGAAAGAAGCTAGACAGTCGAAACACTTACCTGCGCGTGCTCAGGATTGCACAGCACCGCCTGTCTGGCACACGGGCCGGCACAAACAGAAAGCATGGCTTTCGTCATATGACATAATCGGAGACCGGCTTATGCATGTATTTTCCGGTGAAAGTTACGTGCCGAGCCCTTCCTATAAACGCGTTTCTTAATTCCTGGGTCTTCATGAAGCACCACAATCATGAAATTTTCGACATGCACTACTTTTTTGTAATATGAATTCTTGCAAAGTAGATAAATGTTTTATCAATGACGGGCTTTGTCGTGTATAGTGTACATAATTATTTATTGAAGTCGAGGTTCTGACGTAAAACCGTCTTCTCGGGAAGTAACATGACGAAAAGTGAAATAAGAAGAGCGACCACAAAAGACTTAGAAAAAGGCACTCCGGCTTCCCTGAGGGCCGCCTTGTTCACAATGATGCATTTTTACATAATACATATGTATTACTTGTGGGCGCTAAATTATTCAAACAAGAAAATGGCCGACAGATGTAATATCATAAGCAAAGTCAGCTGAAACACCAAATTCGTGCCCATGTAACGATTACGTCTAATGAGCTGATATGAATATGACGTATGAAATTGCCAGATAAGTTTCTGCTTGGGCATTTAGTCTCACGAACACTTTTGCGCTTGCCAAGTTCATATAGCTGCTGTGGTCTGTAAAATTGAACTTCAGCGTCTCATCTCATATTGCTGACGAGTGTACACTCTTCTAGTACCTTATTAATATCACGCAAGTGTAGACCCAAGGTTAAGCTATTGCCTCATTCCGCCGAGAAGTAACGCGATCAGCATTACGGCGATAAACTTGACACAGGTTTCCTTCGAATTGATTGTTGGGCGAGTCGGTATGTCATTACGAAAAACATGGTGATCCCTCTGTCATAGGAATCGGTATAACACGAAAGTGAAACGTGTCTTCACTGACGTAGCTGAGCGTTTGTTGTGCATTCTTTCGCGCCAAGCGCGAATGGATGAATGCTACAGCATCAAATTGTAATGTTACGCGAAGAACGACAAGCCGCTCGAAACTTGCAATGCGCTGCTCAAGCAGAAGCCACCACGCCCTGTCGAGGCGCGCGCTAGTCCGCGTGGGGGACAACTTTTAAAGCGCGCTCTTCGAGCTCTTCGCGCCATCTCGCTAGTGATAACGAAAACACGCTGTACCGCCGATCTCTGAGTACCGCCACCGGCAAATGGTGTACATAAATAGCTCGCCGTTAGCATAGCAGAGAACATGTCGTCTGTGGCGGAGTCGTTTCGCACTGCACGCTGACGATCGAGAGGTCGTAAGTTCGACTCCCGGTGACGGAAATTTTGTTAGAGTTTTTCCTTTGCCATATGTTAGTCTTTATATTTTACAGCGTCATATCCGTGACGGAAATGCGTCAGTGGAGCTGTGGTGTACCCATGGTGCACCACAGCTCCATGGTGCGCTACCATGGTGCGCTAGCGGCCGTTTCGCTAGCTTGATCTACCCCGAAATTGGTATTGCGCTAAGTTACTGTGTAACGGTCATAAATAACACAAGTTAACGTGAAAATCATGACACAAATGTCATGTGCAGCATGACTTACGTGCCACGCTCATGGTGCGCTGGCGGCCGTTTCGCTAGCTTGATCTACCCCGAAATTGGTATGGCGTGACGTTACTGCGTAACGGACATAAATAACACAAGTTAACGTGAAAATCGTGACACAAATGTCATGTGCAGCATGACTTACGTGACACGCTCATGGTGCGCTGGCGGCCGTTTCGCTAGCTTGATGTGCACCAAAACTGGTATCTTGTGACGTGACTGTGTGACGAAGATAAACAACACTAGCTAATATGAAAATCATGACACGCATGTCACGTACAGCATGACTTACGTGCCACGCTCATGGTGCGCTGGCGGCCGTTTCGCTAGCTTGATCTACCCCGAAATAGGTATTGCGCGACGTTACTGTGTAACGGACATAAATAACACAAGTTAACGTGAAAATCATGACACAAATGTCATGTGCAGCATGACTTACGTGCCACGCTCATGGTGCGCTGGCGGCCGTTTCGCTAGCTTGGTCTACCCCGAAATTGGTATTGCGCGGTGTTACTGTGTAACGAACATAAATAACATGGGTGGCAGGCATTTTCGTCAGTGACAGACAAGACGATGTATGCAGCTCTTTGCTGGCTGTTTCGCATTACATCGATTCCCACAATGCTTGGGATCTGGCGGTTTTTTAAGCTGATAAATGCCTGTGTTCTTTTTATATGGCTAGTCCCATGGTTGATCGGGCGTGAACAATGCATGTGAGCTCACTGGAATTCACACGCTATCTGTGGAGTACTAGCAGTTTCATTACACAAGCTCATGATAATTAACGCGTCATTTAGGAGAAATGTTAACTTCGAAAAGCTAACTTTCGAATAAGTGAGAAACATTTTGTTTAGTTTTTACGTGGAATTTTTGCGTCCTGGATAATTTATCATGAATGTGAGAAAACACAACAATTTCTCTGAAAGAAAACGCTGTGTGCATGGGTGCAGGACTTCAACAACTGGGAGGCCAGACAACAACCGGGACCCACGTTTCCAGCGCAGCTGGAAGTATTAGCGCAGGTCAAGTGTCTACATCACAGTCGAGTGCTAATGGAACTATGGTCACTCAAGTAACAAATGGTAAGTGAGCCATCGAGGTATTGTACTTTTTCGACTGATATATTTTCAGGGAACCATTGGTGAATGGAACTGCCTTACGAATATAAATGATCACATTCCAAAATATTGTTCAGCCTTTACCGTTGTTGTTCTCTCATTGCTACTACTTTTGTATTTGTATTGACCACACTGCTTGGACCATGAGTCCGCAGTGTTGAAAATGAAAAATAAAATGAATAAAATTGATCGGCATGCTGCTATTAATGATTGTTTATTCGTTGATAACGACTCTTCTAATTCTTTTGCATTTATTCAATTTATTGGCTCCTTCGTTATTTACAATCTTTTCAAGCTCGGAAAATACCTATTCACGCCGATTTACCTAGAATATCTGATTCCATTTTTAAATTAAATCTCTTTAAGGAGAGTTTGGTGCCTGTACATGGCTCCGGCTACTCCTCTTCCCTTACCCATTAATTAGCGCCACGAACCTATATATAAAAATAGAGTGTTTTAAAACTTACTCACGGCAATGGCCTTTTAAAAGAAATGTTCTCACGTCATGCATAATGTCAATTCATGTCTAGCTAATTTGTTTCATATGTTTCATACAGCTTACAATATTACCTGTACCAAACAACGGCGAATGAATGTCTAGGCAGCATTATCCAAACGAGAAAACTGATAATGAATCAATACAAAGCGTACGCTGCCTCAATTAGTTTATTGAATATTACAAATATGAAAGAGAGAAGTAAACGTGCACATGAATACAACTTGCTGCAGGTTGGTTCCGAAGCAGCGTCCTGTAAATTGCGCTTTTAACTCAAAAAGTCTTGATTATTCGCGTAGGTGTGCACGATATGCACAGAACATGCTAGCCAGTGCCACTAGCGTGAAGTGCTGCCTTTTGTAGCCCTTTTTTTACAAAATATTTGTTCGTTTGATACTGAACGTTCACTCAGAACGAACTTTCATCAGAGTTCGTACCGAGAATATGCATAAGGTCGTTGCTGCTATATGGATTATCCCCGCTTCGCAATAATAATCCTTTAGCTGGTGCAGGGCAAAAAGAATCGCAGAAACAAACGGGGATCATCCAACAAGGTTCCAGCCAGACAGGAAATCAAGGCACTTCGGGTGGGCCAGAAAAGCCTCGTCCTGAGCTTAAATTACCAACTATAAAAGTATCGAAAGTTACACCTCCTCCAATGGGTGAGTAACTTCTTCGAAACTTATTGACGTTTATATTTCTCCTACTGTGCAATGCTTAAGCAGCTGAGACGTAATAACGTTCATGTAAGTAACGAACAAGTGACAAGACATACAATGTAATGTCAGGATTTAAATGGTCTAAAAATGGAAGCGATAAAACATGTTATTGATCTGCTTAGTCCATATCTGACACACACTTACAACGTTTCCTTAAAAAGCGGCATTTTTCCACAGAATATGAAGGATGCTAAGGTGACGGTGATCCACAAAAATGGAGATAAAAACACTTTAACTAATTACAGGCCGATTTCAATTCTTCTCCCGCTTTTTTCCAAAGGACTTGAAAAAATTATTCATGTTAGACTATCGAAATTTTTCGACAAACATTCCGTTATAACACAATCACAATATGGCTTTAGATCAGGCTTCTCAACCGAAAGAGCTCTATTGTTTCAAAAGGAATTGATTCTCAAAAATATCGAGGCCAAAAAATTCACACTGGGGATATTTTTAGATATGTCGAAAGCATTTGACAAAATAAACCACAAGACATTATTAGGAAAACTGCAGTGTTATGGAATTCGTGGTGTAGCCCTAAATCTGATCGAAAACTACCTAACAGACAGACACCAGTGTGTATCTATAAACAGGGAAATTTCGTCTGTGCACACTGTTAAAGATGGTGTTCCCCAAGGTAGCATATTGGGTCCCCTTTTGTTCATCATATTTATAAACGATATTGTACATGTTGACCCTTCAGCCCAATACATAATCTACGCAGACGACACAAGCTTATTTTTTTCAGGAACGAATGTTAGTCATCTCGTAAATACAGCTAACTCAACATTACAAAAGATACACAGCTGGACCCTCAAAAATTCTTTACTTATAAATTGTTCCAAAACAAAAGCTGTTCTTTTTCGCTCCAAATCCCCCCTAAACGAAGTCACTGAATCCTACAATCTCATGTTAAATAACATCATAATCGAATTCTCCTCCATCGCGAAGTCTTTGGGCGTTGTTTTCCATGAGCACATGAAATGGGATTATCATACAGAATTTTTATGCAACAAGCTTTGCAAAGTCTTAGGTATCTTGAGAAAATGTCAGGGTCTATTGCCAGTTCCTCAAAAACTTCTGATATTTAATGCGCTCTTTACATCACATTTGAGTTATTGCAACTTAATTTGGGGTAATGGAACAAAGCAACCTATTAGTAGTCTTATTATCTTACAGAAAAAAGCGCTACGTTCTGTTGCTAACCTGCCTTTTAATGTCCATACTTCAGAAATATTCGTTAAATATAAAATAATCAAACTAAACCTGCTCTACGAATATTCCTTAGTAATCTCTTTTAGATCGGATACCATAAAAGGTCGCGGCTATATACGTAGTTTAGCTAACTTACAATTAAATCTTTCGACGCGCCTAAACCGACATTCCGAACATTGGCATGTGCCGAGACCACGCACAAATTATGGTTTTGAGACATTGCAGTATTGCTTGCCGAGTACACTAAATAAATTAGGAATTAATTGTGAAAATGTTCGTACGCTCTCTAATACTTCAATTTTAAATATGCTTTATTAGTTTGTGTGTGTAGTATTATTTGCTGTTTTGTATACTTCTTTCTTCCGATTTATAGCATGTGCGTTGCCGGGTTGTATAAGTTTGTATAACTTCTTTGTTCCGATGCAAAGCATGTGCATTGCTGGTTTAAGCTGTTTTGTGGTTTACTTTGCTTTTGCCGTTTTGTTGTCACAGTGAACATGGGGATGCGGGGCTTTGTCAAGCTGTTTTTATACAGCTTTTTTCCCCTGTCCCTGCCACTTACTGTACAATTGTACGTGGTAAATAAACTCAACTCAACTCAACTCAACTCATATGACTAACATGTTCCTGTTTACAATCTTGCGTCAGATAACTTGGATTACAGTATTTAAATCAGTAAATCAAAACTTGAATACAGTAATTTATACACCAAGGCCGCATAAGATGATGCAGCTGCATCATTTGTCGTTTCATGGCGACTAGGTTTGTATTGAGGCTGGTTGCATACTGTAAAGTCCCCTAACACCATCTTGTTTTTCTATAGTCATCTGGCAACCATGTAATCCGGAACACTTATCACTGGCATTCTCACCGCAATAAACATCAGCCTTCGAAAACGAACAACAATGGCGTGTGACGTCTCTTTCGTCTCCCAATAGATTCTTTACATACCAAGTGCATACCTCATTCACTTAGTGAATTATTATACACCTAGTTTCCTATTCAAAATTATTTGGCCTAAAATTACTTAGCCTTGTTTGTTGATTATTTACTGCGTAATTATTGTGTATTTATAATGCCTAATAAAACTGCGCAATTGCTGCTGAAAAATAAACATGGCAGGGAAGGAAGATGAAAAATTATTACAAACAAAACTCAAAAGCTTTTTGCCGCACATTCGAATAAAGGTGTCCTCAAAAATTCTGAAAGAGCCACTTGGACTGCTGCAACCTCGGCTGGAAAAGGCTTTTACGTTTGTTCTTATTTTTAATTTTTTTTCTATAGTGGTCTTCTGTTGGAGATCTTATGAATTTAGCAACATTTGGAATACGTTTCTTTAAATACGTTTAGAATGTTGCAAAACGTAGCCTTAACGACATTTATTAGCGCATTATGTGCGATTCCTTTCAAGATTTACAGGGCTGTGGGACAGTCTCAACATTTGTCTGCGTTGCCTTTGGCAACCACTTACTTCAGTGTCTCTATTTTCTTCAGATGACGAGTGCAAAGTGACACTCCCTTACGAACCAACACGAAAGTGCCGGCGTCCAAGATGGTATTACGATAGTAAGAAGCAAGCCTGCCGTCCAAGCTGCAATAAAACAGCACCCTTTTATAACAATATAGCCTGCGATGGAGTGTGCCGAACTGGTGAGAATTCTGTGCTTATTTTTAAACAAAATGCTGATATGTTGGGCGGGCGCACGGGGGTGGAGGAAGGCGGGCTCCGCCCCCCCCCCCAATCACGTAAGATGGCGAAGCGGGGTGAAAAGTCGCTCCCATGCTTTTATTCATTCCGATATGTCCATTCATTGTTTAATGAGCAAGGTAATGGTCATGCCGGTAATTGATGAAAATGTCGGATGTTGGCGCCTGATGCTGCATTCTAAAAGCTATTCCCATCCTTAAGCCCCGAAAGCCAACGACCAAAGGCAGGCTGTTATAAGAAGCACTTTATCGCTTGCTTTTATTTTTCCATTCATGTGAAGCGTGTTGTCTTTTGGACAAGATCAACGGGGGCAGGGAGGCTGCGATGAAACATTACCCTCCTTCACCTAAAGGGGAACCCTGCTCACGCCTGTGAGTATAAGGACTCCGCACCTGAAGTACTGTGACACAAACTAGGCTCCAATAACTCCAGTGGGCAACGGGATTCTAGGACTTCGAACGGCCTGTTGGGCCGCCAAATCGATTAAGCTACTGAGAACGTCATCCTCCTTTTCAAGATGACTCACACTAGCCATCGCTGCTATGTATCATGCTGTATACATTTTTAACTATGAGGGCTGCATTTATACCCTTACCAATGCTTCTTCTTCCATGGCACACTGTTATGGCTGCAAACAGTTCTGGTTTTCACTGCAGCAGTGTACGCTAAGTAAGATACTTAGAGAAGCCACAGTGTAGCCCATTGGCGTAACGTGATTGCGTCGTGTGTATCAATGCGCGACACGGCAGTTTCGCACGACTAATATAGAAGCTTCTTTCACGCCATTTTATCCACATCAACACGCCGCTGTCATTAGTTTTATTTCACTCGAATGGTATTAAAGAAACTATCCGTTATCCACATAAACAATTCCTTCTGAGATCTTCAGTGCTACATATTAGGGATCCCAAGTATGAAAGTACCCCTATTTTATAGAAAACGTACACCTTAGTCTGTTTGTGGCTTGGCCCGGTCAATCTTTCTTCGCTTGTTGTCCACGGCTTTTCAGGAAATAGCTGGTTCGCACTGCGAGGGTGAGAAATTGAGCATTCTAGGTATTCCGGGCGTTTTTGAGGTATCCCTACGTGGAATGCTATACGCTTGAGTGCCCTTCACAGAAAGGGCATCCGGCGGGAGACTCTGTAGGGCAAAAATTGTTGCTGAAAGGAAGGTTTGAGAACGCATTAGTTTGGAGCTGGCGTGAAGGAGCAGCATCTGCAATGTTAGGCGTGCTCTTGGCGGAGGGAGGTTCTGGATAATCTGTATTGCTGTGGTATGTGTGTGTATGTGAGTGGTATTGTTCCCGCCTTGTATGTACTGGGCTGGCCTTACGCTGGTATCTGGAGTATGAGGCCTTGGGCTGTCACATAAACGCTCCGATAGTCAAGGAAAGACGCATTCTCAGGTCTCTAACCCTTTCAGACGCCAACTGTGAACTGTCTGTAAATGTGCCAAATCGAGGAAACGTTATTTCAATGCACTGGATAGTCCTTTGCAACACAAATAATGTCATAATATGTTAATTTAGGTGTGCTATAGTAACTAATCCTAATTAAGCTGTAAATAAAGATCTATTGATCTTGAAGTTATTAATGCTCTGCTTCTGCATAAATAGAATAAAATCGCAGGCTAGAAATATAGTGCAAGTTCATTTTTGGATATGTTCATTTGGAGCAAAGAAAAATCATACTTTTCACATGGCTCGCAGGAAGCGGTAGGTCGAACGACTCGTCGAACGTGGTAGTGCCCTCAGTAAAGTGATGATATGCTGCAGCAAACTGTGAAATAACGTTAAATGAAGACAAATTTATTACGCACGAGGTTCAATTCATCCAAAGCTCGATATATCTCGCTCTTTCTTACCCCTTAGTGATACCAATAGCAAAAAGAAGTGGTGTACACAATTGTTTACATAACATGTCAAAGGGCTAAACAAGATAGACTAGTTGGATGTCTTGGTTTCGGTGGAGGATTTTATGAAAAGTCTGGGAGATATCACCTTTTGGGTAGTTTGATGTTATTACATAATCCAGGCTCTTAGCTTTTGGTCTTCGGGCATGCATCACGAACCTGCGCATACACTTTCCTTCGACAGTATATAGAATAATATGTGTATGATGCACCATGACGTACTATTTTTTTCGGCGTTTATTCTCACATAAATCAGTTTACTGAATTCTACATTTATAGCAGCAGGAAATTAATAATAATAATAATAATATCTGGGGTTTAACGTCCCAAAACCAAGATATGATTATGAGAGACGCCGTAGTGGAGGGCTCCGGAAATTTCGACCACCTGGGGTTCTTTAACGTGCACCTAAATCTAAGTACACGGGCCTCAATCATTTTCGCCTCCATCGAAAATGCAGCCTCCGCGGCCGGGATTCGATCCCGCGACCTTCGGGTCAGCAGTCGAGCGCCATAACCACTCGACCACCGTGGCGGGGCAGCAGCAAATTAATAAACATGTTCGATATGCACTGTAAAGCATTTCCATGGAACCCAACGTCATTATGAAATGCAGCATATAAATGTAGCAAAATAAACAATGAAATTGACGCGGGGACCATAAACTCACAATAGATGCACCAACTATGATATTAAAACAATATCAAATTCGATTAATGCATATGTTATGATCCTGCTTGCTCGTTGATTGTTCCTTTCTGTCTATCAAAAATCAATCTGCTGCGTGTTTTTTTTTTTCAGCCACGTGCTAAACATATTTCTGCATTACATTACACACATAATAATTTCTGTATTACACACATAATAATTTCCATTGTAACTTGCACATTCGAAACATCTGTTCTTTTGGGCTAATGGCAAAGAGATGTATAACATCATGCTGAATTTAAAAAATAACTCGTTTTGAAGTCAAGTTTGCGTAAGGTAGATTGAAAGTAGAAGAAACTAGTTCGTAACTCATTTGATCTAGTAACTGAAATTCGCGCTTTTGCTGTAGGTTTATAAACATACAATTTGCATGCTAATGTTATCCGAATTCAAGTGCGTATTTAAATACAGCAGCACCTAGAGTCACCTTGCAATGAGTCGCAAGGTATGAGATAATTTTTTTTCCTTTCTTTCTTGCAGTGGAAGCTTGCGACTTTCCAATGGCAAGCATCCCTTGCTTCTTCCGTAAGGTGCACGTTGTATACATTTATAATCAGTGGAGGAAGAAATGCATGAAAGGATACGATTGTTCCTACTTCGGAAATAAATTCCCAACTTTAAGAGAATGTAAACAAACTTGCAAACTCTATGAAGGTAAGTACGTGCTTTTTATAAAGCGCTCAGATAGAGCCATTTTCACTGTCAGATGTAAGGACGTTGCTAATACGTGCTGCAACTAATTTTTTTTTATTTTCTTTCTTGAATTTATAAAGTAAGACATAATTTTTGAAAATAGCGCTGGTTGTAGCGTATGAAATGCAACTCACAATTCTTGCATTATTTGAGAAAATATTAAGCAGCGCGTAAAACTAAAAACGTTATAGCCTATACAAATAATTTTAGTGTTGACTGCGCTTTCACATTTAGTAACAAAGAAAACTGCGCATTTTTGGTGGTCTTACGGCTTTCGAACTTGCGGCGTCCCTAATGTACGTGTATTTCGGTCCATCTCTCAGTTACACGTGTATTTTACTCAAATAAAGTGTTTCGCAAGGTTCAAATATTTTTCGAATTTTCTTTGATGACAGCTGCATGAAATTAGTTACGAAGTAGGTGTAATTCATAAGCCTGATATGTTAGCAGGGTCACCCGATTCAATTTAATAGATTTCTTTAGCTGACATGACAATCATGGTGCCAACCGTAAAAAGCAAAACCGCAGTAGCGTCCAAATAAAACATAACTGAATCATCTGCCCATGCCACATTGCTGATGACAGCATCTCAAAGTTTTAACCAATTCATTCAGGTGAAATACGTATGAGACATCATTTCTAGGCTCGTATAAAATGCGTTTTTTTGCTAAGCTGTATTTATTCTTGCCGTAAACGCACTCGACGCATAAGCTCCGTTTTGAAGCATAACTGGGAATCAGCATTTTGTGAAGAGGTTCATTCGACAATAACTAGGGACTTTTCGTGTACTGTTAAACATTTTTTTTCTCAGCTTTGATGATTACTATGCTATCTATCATGTAGGTTTGCGCAGATGTCATACTTGTTTAATTTATTTTCTGACGTCAGAACTTCATTGTAATCACAGATCGTCGCAATGTGGAGAAGACCACGCAGAGCAGCTCTCAAATCTCCACAAAAAGAAACAAGATACTTTCAACTATGACTCTACAACAAAAGATGTCGCAATCAGCCATATCTTCCGAGAAAGGGTCTTTAAGTTCTCAAACAAGCCAGGGTGAGTGATATTCTCGACGGTTGATGTGCGTATGTCTAGTTTTAAGTTCTAAGGTATACGAGTCTGTCCGCGTATTGGACGTTGTAGCCAACCCCACTTGCAGTTGAAATATATGTTCCCTTAGCGGTCGCGTAAATGAACAGAACCTCTGTTCATTGGGTCGCAACAAGTTCGTCACGTTACCGCCTTCACATGTGGATAGGTAAAGTGTGCTGGGTCGCCAAGGAGGGCAAACATCCTTAAAGAGTCAAACGAACCTTGGTCAGGAATACTGACTCGGTATTCTGCCAAAACGAATATACGAATTTTCGTCAACATGTTCTCAGTAGAAATCTTTATTCTGATAGTAGTTACGAAGGTGGGAGTAGGATGGGGGATCGCACTATTAGCATACGCGAGAAATTGATTTTGTTTTTCCTTATGAAGCTGAAAAGAAGAAGCCTATAGGAAGAGTCAGCTGTGTTAATAACAACCTATCTTATTTTATCATTTCAATAAAATAAAATATGCTAGTTTCGTCCGCGAAAATGATGATGTGATATTCACATACACGGTTCTTGGGGCTCTAAGTATTATTAAACGGCCTGGACTGAAATCACGCGCAGGTAACTGTGTGAACACGGGCGTTTTGGAATTTCACCCCTATTGGAATAGATCCGTCGTGGCTGGGGTTGAACCCGCACCCTCCAGCCTATAGGAGCTTGACACCTCAGGCGTTTGATATTTCGAATAAATATGCATGCGACAAATTTCTGGAATATTTCTGCGTTTTAAAGTCAACAACATATGTTTTCGTTAATTTCTTTATTTTACTGTTTTTCATTGTGACGTTATGTCATTCATCAATGAGAACAATTATATTCGTGCAGGTCAAGAATCGACAAGGTCTATATCAAGCGGCACCCAATTATCCCACTCTGTGGGCCACTCAGCGACACAACAAAATTCGGATACCCATTCCGGCGTTCAAATCACGGGTAAGTGGTGCTTATTTACGTTTCCCTGTTTACTGTCGTTGATTTGGTTCTCTTGTTATAGTGACTGCTTTTCCGTGCTTGCTAATGGCGTATGATAAAATATAGAGGCAATCTTGCGAGCAAAAAGAAAAACGAATTTTGAGAAACGAGCAATCGTTTTTTATAGTCGTTTTCTCCTTTACTTTTGCACGGTGTAATGTTTTTTTTTCTGTCTTTAAAGTATGGTTATTGGCTCTGAGGGATAAAAGTTAGATAAAATTGTACATTGACTGTATTTTGACAGTTCAATTGACGGTGACGTACTTATGGCGCAGGACGTGGGGCAAGTCAATAATAAATTTTTTTCAGGTCATGGAAAAAAAGCAAATTCTTCTGAAACCTATCAAATCACCAGTAATATGCAGACAACCCATGTTGGGGAGCTAATGCTTCGCAATAAACATGATGTGAAGTGGACGCAATCAATAGAATCTAACTGACGCACAAAATGGCATAAGACTGTGTCGTATATAGCAGTGTCTGCCAAGAGCAGTATCACATTTCGGAGCAGTAGAATACGTTGCTGTCCACAATAACCTGGAAGGGTAAGTGAGAAAACCTCTGAGGCATTCCTCACAAGCACCTTACCGGCCCTCTTATGCGTAGATCATCGAAATAAGCGTAGAAAACAGTCTCTTGAAACACAGCCAGGTTGTAAGCAGCTCAGTTTACAAAACATATCCTGTACTAGTTGCCTCAACCAATACTGCCTGCCTTTTTGGAGTCATTTGCGTAATTTTGGTATGTTTATGTGGCTTCCCAGAAATCCATCGAAAAAAGGTTGAGTAAATGTCAGCTCAGCATTCCTTACGTATCTGATCGGAAATTTCCGATAGAGTCTTCGACGATAAGCTTAGGCTCAATGGTGCAAACGTTAGCCCATCCTTGTAATCACAGTTGACGTACACAGTTCGTAGATGTTTCATCAGACTATTATATAATTTAGTTGCATCTTCTGGGTACAGGACAAGGACAGGCAAGTTCTACGTCGATCAGCTCCCATGTTTCCGGCCAGATAAGCAAATTGGATTCGACCGGAAGCGAACAAGGTGGTCAGTTGGTTTCAGGGATGGCTGGAGGCTCGGGCCTTACAGAGAATCACATAGTAGTGGGTGAGTCACTATGGAAAAATTTCGTGGTGTTTTTCTTGCTGCATGTCAACATGCTTCTCAAAATGAAACCAGTAGGGAAAGTAAATTTATAAAAGAATAGAGAACATTTAAAAACCGACATATACATGCTTGTATATATTACTCTGCGCTTTAAACAAATCACCATCTCTAGGACTCGGTTTCCCTATATATCCACTGTATGCGCGCATTTAATAAAAGTGGACAATAGAAGCAAGCACAGAAAGCACTTGATGAAGAAGAGTCATCGCTTAACGACTACAAGCAAATATCAAACTGCAACATTCGAAGAAAACGTAATCCCATTTGAAATAAATAGGTCACGCGGCTGCACTGCCATGGTTAATAACTAATTATGCAAGATAGCGAGGCTAAAAAATTTTAAGTGATGGCGTAGTACTTGCTTTCTGCTTCAATTTAGCGTTTGTGGCGTCATTAAAGCAATTATTATGCACCTATTATGTATGTCTGTAGTATACTGCTCTGATATAAACTAATGATGAGATCTATTACACTAGGTACTTGTGAGCCTTGTGAAAGTTCATTTACCTCTACTTGCTGATGGATGCTCTAACTCCGGGAAAAACATGGCTTTCGCAGGTGGATCCCAACATCAGACAATATCTGGAGCTGCCGTAGGCTCTCAACAGTCCAGGGAGGGAGAGACTACCATTTCAAGTGGTCAGCACATCTCGTCGCAAACAGGTGCGCTACCGGGACACGTGTTCTGAATACTGAACTGCCAGTGATGAGTAGCTTGTGTTCACGTTTCTTTTTTAAATTTGGCTAAAATTCTATAACTTGATAGATAAACTTCAATACCAACACGAGAAAACGACCTTTGAAGAACAATACCGTCGCAGATATGAAGCCATAGCGAGAACTATCGGTGTGAATGAGCAATCTTATGAAACTGCAACTCCGAATCACTATCCCCAGAAACACGTATAGACAAACCGCGTATACAGAAATCACGAAAAGAACAAAGATTCGTGGGATATATCGCATAATTGGGTATAAAATTTTTATAAGATCTGCCATATCTTCAATGGGAATTCCGGTGCGCAAGTTGGTTTCATGACACTGCTTGACGTTAACGCAAGGAGGGAGGCAATAGGCGTTTCTTTTTCTCCGCGATTTGCAATAGGGGGTTTGGCTTATATGCAGGCGCAGTTCGTAAGCGAGAGAAATACAACATCGATCTAAACAGCGACTGAACATCCTAATATGCGGCTGTGCGTGCTTCACGGACGCCGGAAGCCCCTAGTCTGCCTCGGCCCTAATGTTGGCGTTGTTTTGATACCAAGCATCTTATGGTGGAGTTCAATCCGGTGGTGGTGGTGATGTGCGGCGTGACCACCCTTACTGCGCATGCGCAAACCCTCTCCACACACCTCATCTCCGCTCCTCCTCTCCCCCTCTCCGCTCCCACACTCCTCTACACTCCCACTTCCCCTTTCGCGCGCCTCATACTCTACTGCGACGAGTAGACAGCAGCGACGCCTCCGGCTTCTTGACGTGGCACGAGCGGCCGATGCCCACCTCTGCTTCTGTGGCTCTAGACGCGGGGCGCTCGTGCTCTCCTTCCCTCGCTGAAGAATCCCACGGCGACACCAATGGCATGAACTGCAGAGAGGCAGACGCACATGATCTTGCTACTTTGCGGGAGTCGAATATCTCGGACGCCGGCAAGGGCGTCCGCAGAACTTATTGCAGGGGGGTGCAAGGGGGGGGGGGTGATCCAGCCCTGACAGCTTTCACTGCCATGAAATCACCGGCAAGATTATTCAATAGTGTGCAACGCGCGAAATTGGTTGGAAATAGAGAAAGCCGGGACCTGAGTGTGCTAAACAAGCTGTGCAGCTCATTGCTACCACATAGAAAAATATTATCCGAAATTCCAGGGAGGGGCAGCTGCCCCCCCTTGCACCCCCCTCCGGACGCCCATGGACGCCGGCAGTTCCACGCAGTGGGAGCTGGATGGAGACTGGAAGACAGTGCTGATTCTACGCCAGAGGAAGGCACAGGCTCGGGAACGAAAGAAAAAAAATTACACCATCTCCCGCTCAAGCTAACCATCTGCCCGCTGCTTCGCATCCACACATGGTTCCCTTTAGCGGGAGATGGTGTAATTTTTTTCAGTCATACTAAGTGGGTTTCTTGGGATGCCGCACGCAGAGACGACGTACAGCATCTCTCCTTACGTTCGACTCTGTTGATTCCCGCCAGCCTTGCTGAAAACAACCAGGTTCTTCTGTTTTACGGCAGCCATTGCTTTAGCAAAGGGAGCTGAATAAAGAAAGGCGACTCCGCTCCACTGCAGCGGCCAGAATCATAGAAAGCATGCGACGGCAAGCGATATTACTTACTTGCTCTGAGAGGCGCCCTCCTAATCATACTGCTGACTCTCTCAGAAGCATGCTGGAAAGTCCCCCTTCCCCCTGTCAGGAAAAACCAGCTTGTTCTGAGAGAAAGCCAACTTCTTAGGGGGTGTCGCACTGCCCAATGTTCAATATATCAAGTCGTCCGACTAGTTTTGCTTGACATAGCCGTACGTTTTTCTATACTTTGGTGTTGAAACATTGTCGTCTTCCAAAATAGATTGACGCTCAGGATAATTCCATTTACCCTGGTTTGTATAGTCGGGCTTGAGTCTGTAAGAAAAACTCGTTGCACCTCTAGATGTTCAGGCAGACAACAACATAAAACAAAAATCGCTTGCTTCAGGGGCAATACGATGTAAACCTATACGTTCTGTTTAAGAACTGAGCATGCCCACACAAGCTGACTCGTGTTTGCTTCAAGAAATCCAGAGAAAAGCGTGGGAGAAAAAACAAATAGCCAGGAAGTTTACCTCGTGCTTCGACAGATACCGTTAGGCCTAGCACAAGCAATAAGTAAAGTTCAGGTTCTTTTGATGATGAGAAACCACACTCCACACTCGGAGCCCGAGACGCACCACCCGAGGTGATATAAACGAAGTGGGAGGTGAAATTAAGTTTGAAGGTAACAAAAACAACGCTCCACACTCGGCGCCCGAGACGCACCACCCGAGGTGGCATAAACGAAGTGGGAGGAATTAACGTTGGATTCGCTGGTCGCTTGAAGAATGAGATGCGCTGGAGAAGTTTAGAGGAAAATCAAGACAATTTATATTTACACACTTACACAAGAGTTACAAGCATAAATGTTACAAAGAAATAAAGAAAAACAAGTACTGGAAATGAACCGTCTGTAGGGCGACCCTACGAGATTCGGCAGAGCCGACGGTGCCGAACACCTTAAGCCCGGTTCAGAACGCCAGACGGGACACCGGGGCCGCTTTTTATTACCCGATGCTCCGCCTTTACATTACTGCCGGCGAATAGCCGCCTGTTTGCCCTGTAATTGGGCGGTGCATGCAGCAAATCAACCAACTCGCGACAAGGTCACCGCCTCCTTACATCTATGCGGGCTCATGCTCCTCGCCCCAAGCAACACACAAACAAGAGGCAAATAAAAATAACGTAAACTAAAGTTACTGTGGTCAGGGCAGGCTCAGCTGACGCTACACGTGTCTAGAGCTAAGTGTACGCGTGCAGTGACGAGAAACGTGCCTGAGAAAAACGACCCTGGTGGTATGTCAAATACATCTGCCGAAGGGACACTCCACTTCGACCACCCTCGGGCCACTTAACTGCTCCCCCCTCTGCGCTCAACGTCGCACGTGGCACCACTTATAAGCTCGTTTTCCAGCCCCCGCTCCAGCGATTTTGCCTAACCAGACTGTAAAGCAAAGTGCGGAAATGGATGCCACGCCGAAGGGCGGGCCAGCGTGCAAACAATTGACAAAGGTGCCGACCGAGCGTTCGATGCCCCACGACGGAGGCCCGCTCCTCGTTGTTCACGCATTCTGGCGTCAGGAGCCTGTCCCCCTTTAGAGACACCTGAAGTACGCCACACATGACGAATGCGTCCGGCGACCGCGCGATGCACCAAAAAGCAGGCCGCTTGGTCCGCTACCTCCATGGGTGGCGCCCGCGAAGCGCGCGAACGGGAAACGGCGGGCCCAGCGGCGGCCCATTCATACGCCGCGGAAAGGCATCGCTGAGCAAACAGGGAGGTCATTACAACAGCGTTTCCAAATTCTTCCTGCCGCCGCCCGTGAGTGGGGCCGGGCACCTTTGTCCCGGACGCGACAAGGAAACCCGATGGGCTCATCCATCTAAGTACTCTTCGGGGCGATGCATAGGCACCTCGAAGCACCCCTACCGGCGTGACCGCCCAAGTTGGCCGCACCAAGTAAACAAAAAAAAGAACCGTGCTTCCGGTTTTGACGGCGGTCCTACACAATATATTGCGTCATTTTGTATTGAATGCATGTTACACCACGCTGCGTATGTAGGAATGTCGTAGCTTCACTTCGCTTATCATATATAAGCATGCGCGCCTTAGTTTGCTTTGGGTCCTGTGGCGCTAAGTGAAAGATATTTATAATGCACATATGCAATAATTATGCGAAAAACTCAGAACATTAAACTTTGCTCCCAGGTAATTCATTCTTAGATGGCGCAACATTTAATTTTGTGAAGACTTCAGCACTCTCAAGTAGACTGAATTTGTTCATGATACCAGTTCTATCAGACCATTGCACTAAAGAAGTGGTTCAAAGGACGTCACTAGATCAAGAAGCACACCAAAAGTCATGACTGTTACTGCAGAGGGGAAGGAAAAAGTTGCCTTTATTCGATTTCTTCATACAGTGGGTCCTCTCTCATAAAATACAGTATAGTCCTGCGCTGGAGTTATAAACTACTTATTTTAGACAATGTAAAATTTAAAACAATAGCAAATTGACAGTGCCGATATTATTTTGTTCACTTTTAATAATAAAACGGTAACCTCCTTTGAATATACAGCCTAACGAGATCTATATATTGTTTTCATCACACACAGGTTAAGTATTTTTACTTAAGATTACAAAATGACTTCAACCTAACCTTTCACGAGCTACAGGTATTCTAGGCGAATGAAGTTTCGTGAATTGCTATTTATTATGGAAGTTTCTCAATTTTAATCGTCTTAACATGGTCTTGATTGAGTAAGGCGTCAAACAAGGCAATGCAATCCCTGCAGTGCTGTTCACTTTGTGCCTAGAACTTACTATCAACAGGAAACAACTGAACAGCAAATATTAACGTAAAATATCTCAGTAGCATCAGATTTACAGATGACAATAGCTTTTCAGCAAGGGATGGTTAACGACTCAAGCAGAGATAGTACTAAAATATGCCTGTAATTGAATATCCTGAAGACATAAGTAATGAATAATATCAGGCAAAAAAAGGAATTCGCTATTGGCAACGAACCATTGGAGTACTTGCCGTGAATGCCGTTACCGTGGTTAACTGCTAACAGGTGAGCCAACACGTGAAAACGAGCTCCTCTCAAGGAGAAAGATGGGCTCGAGCCCATACAGCAGCCATTAATGAACCCTGACTGCCAAACTTCCGCCCCCTAGCTTTTCAGACCAAATGTATATGTCCATTACACACTTGGAGTTCTAACACGCAGGAATGAAATTCGATGAGAGCGAGAGAACTCGAGAATAAGCTTAGGCCCACGCAAAGCCCAGTGGAACGGAAAATAGTAGGTGTTACATTAAGAGATCGCAAGATAGTAAAATGGGTAATACAACCGAGATGCGTGGCTGATATTCTAGTACTGTCGCGCAAATCTTTTACTACCGTGTGCGAGCGGCACTTTTTTCTGTGTGTCTTCTTCATGTGATTGAATTAAGTTTCAAAAACGGTGAGGCCAAATGCATGCCCACAAAGCACCTGCCTAGAAAACAATTTTTTTTGCATCTCCGTTCCATTACACGACATTGACGCACAGAAAAGTCACCGTTGCACAAGTTACATATTTGGGCGGCTGTACCTATCAGGCGCAAGAAGTGGACGTGGTCCAGCTACGTAATGCGTAGGATAGACAACCGGTGGTCACATAGAGCAACGGAGTGCATAGCAAGAGAAAGTTAAAGAAGCCGAGCACGGCAGCGTGTTAGGGAAGAAATTGCAGGGAAAATTGGAATTCGCTCGTGCAAGACAAGAGAACTTGATTATTATTGGAGCATAAGCCCTTCAATAGATATAGGCTGAGAATTATTATTATTATTATTATTATTATTATTATTATTATTATTATTATTATTATTATTATTATTATTATTATTATTATTATTATTACTATTAATGTTATTATTATTTCTTCTACAGGAGCAGGTCAGCGGAACACAATCCTTGGCACAACTGGTAGCTCTGAAAATTCCATCCACACTAACTATAATGGTTTAACTGGGAGTGGCCAACACGGCTCGACTGTCTCAGGATCGTCTTCTCACTCTGTCCTTGTAGGACATGAAGTTGTTACAGGCAAGTATATTTTTCAACGTTTTGTCACCATCTCTCTTCGTGGTAATTTGGAGGCTTATGTTAAGGACATGTAGCAATTGACGCATAACTGCACTCAGCAGTACAGAGGTGTTTCAAATGATCTTAGATAGTGTACAGCACATAAAATACATTGAACGTTTTCCTTGTCCACGTAATGAAACGCTTTACGAAAGCGGAGTTCTTCATCTACATGCATATCTACACACGCATCTACACCACGCAAAATATGCACGCTTAGTCTACAAAGCCGTACATTTGCATAGAACAACGGTATTTTAGTTGCATAGTTTTTCAAGGCTGCTTTCAATAAAGTTAAAACGCTCCGTCGAAATCACACAAGCATAAAAAATTACGGCATCGTAATGCAGTCGGAAGTCAGCTGAAACTTGAGGAAAAACCACTTGCGAGAGTTGCACATAGACTCGCATCACTTACTCACGTTAGAACGTATAAGGCGAGGTCCTCAGTATGCTTCATAATCCTACAGATCACATGTTTTCATATCTTTAGAAAAATCATTGCTGGTTAAGAAACGGCGGTTTTATAGCTTTGATAACTCGTATATATATATATATATATATATATATATATATATATATATATATATATATATATATATATATATATATATATATATATATTAGGTTCAGATGCATTTGGCCTTCTATGTATGACGTATTTTTCAGCCCCTTGTATGCAATGTGATAGCCTAGGGCACTAATGTTTGCGAGAAATCAGAACTAAAGAATGGTTACATATCGGGCCGTCTGTCTTCTGGTTTTAGACATATATGTCCTTACTAGGTCAAGTTTCTTTGCAGTTCCACCTGCCATTTTTTTCTAAATGCTAAAATTTTCTTTCAACGGTGTAGTTGCTCTGTTATCTACTGTCTTCTTTCGGTAACAGGCAGCGCTATAGACGCGGATTAAGGTTTGTACAGGGAAAAGACAATAATTGCGCCTTGCGCACGCACACACACACACACACACATACCATGCAAGACCCACTGCCTTCATTCCTGTCCCAGATCTTCTATGTTCTTCTTCAGTCATGAAAGAACGAAAAAAAAATGTTATGTTCTATTTTTTTTAGCTTCGTGAAATAAGTAGTAAGTACGTCATAGCGTTAATGAGCTCGTTTCGCAGAATGTCCGGTGCCGGTGGCGGCGTCCGCGTCGGTGGTTTTGAGCGAAAATACTAGATAGATGCAAATAAACAAAAAACATATAAAATATATTTGATTCGAGTGGCAGTGGCACCAGTACTTCTGCGTGGCAAGCAGGTGTTCTACCAAACAGCCACGCCCGTGCTCGAAAGTGCGTCAGAAACAAAAAAAAACACTATATGAATAGCATATAGTGCGAGGAGTGTCCTAATCACCTGTAATATTGCGTCGAAAAACTGTACAATGACACGAGGCCTTGCCTTACGGACCCGTAGTGGTCACTTCGCAACTGCAGTTGTACTAGGCATGTTGGGATACAATCTTAAGACTAAAGAAGGGGAGGCGGAAAACAAAACAGGGACATAAAGAGGAGACCGACTACGCGGGCGCACACTCGCAACTGGAAGTTATTAAAGAGGCAATACACATAAAGCTTACAACTTGGGCACGTGGTGCAGGTTCTCTCGCCTATAGAAATGGAATGACTTTCCACATCTGATTTGACGCACATGCGTCACCCCTTTTTTTCTTTCTCTTCCTTTTTTTTTTTCTTACCCTCCCCCTTTGTTTCGCCATGACGCATGTGCGTCAAATCAGACGTGGAAAGTCATTCTGTTTTTATAGGCGAGAGAACCTGCATCACGTGCCCAACTTGTAAGCTTCATATGTGTGGCCTCTTCAATCAACTTTCAGTTGCGAGTGTGCGCCTGTGTGGTCGGTCTCCTCTTTATGTCCCTGTTTTGTTTTCCGCCTCCCCTTCTTTACTCTTAAGATGAATCGATGCTAACTAGCCCAAATGGCTGTTTTGCTAACATACATTCTAGGATAGTTTCAAAGGAACGATTTAAGGACGAAGATACGTTCATTTCCCTGTGGCACGGTTGAGATGTCCGCTGTTATGACTGGCAGTCGGTGGCGAAGCGCTGACCATGAGAATCGGCGGACGAGGCGTTCTGACACTGCTAGAACACCTGCATCCTTCCTGGAAACGAAATTACTGGGACGGCGAGTGACCAACAATGGGCAGAATCTCGGCCTCAAAATCTGGGACGGCAAGGCCGGAGACAATGGGCCACCTGGGCTTGGCTTGGTACGCTGCCGAAGCCACCTGACGGGTATGTTTGGACGGGAGTCTCCGCAAACCTTGTTCTGCCTTCGGGGAAAGAACTGCACGAGCAAGCACGATTTGCCTTCGGGGAAAGAACTGCAGGGGCAAGCACGAGGAACCTGTTGTCCTGCTTCCCCCACCTGCGTGCCGTCAACCGCCGGACCCTTGCTGCTTCAAGTGTGCAACGACCCCTCCGCGACAGTGAAATGGACTGTGCCATGGTGGGAGGTGTCGTGTGTGTGATTGGTGGTCATCAAGAGGGAGGAGCCAAACAGGGGTTATAACGACGGTGCTGAGTGAGAAATGGGGCTCTGAGCCCTCGGTAACAGGCTCATCCAATTCGCTCGTCGCTGAACTCTTCCCTTGTAACGATGTAATTGAGTGTACGAAATGTGCCAGTAAACTTGTTATTGTTTTCCCATCTTGCTAGCATCAGTTCCTCAACCCGGAGACTCGACTACGCTACCAAACGGAGTCCGGGTACGACGCTGCCCTATCGTAGCAACAGCTTGGTTGCCGAGAAGGGACGGATCTAAATACACCGGCACGACACCGCCAAGAAGCGATGCCAGGCTAAAGATTGAGAAGGTGGATTAGGACTTCTAAGCTTTATGTGTTGCCTCTTAAATAAACTTCCAATTGCGAGTGTATTACGCTATCACGTTATGCAGTTGAAGCCGCAGCTCTAGCGTCCTCCAAGATTCTTTTTTTTTTGCTTTTTTTTCACGATTACGCTAACGCCTTATACTATTGAAGAAAAGACCGAGCTTCGGCACTCCTAATAAAGTTTTCTGAACGAATGAATGAAGCTCAAGCGTCCTCCAAGTCTTTCTTTTTTAATTGCCCATTTCATTTACTTTCAAGGGTATTCAACGGTATATATGTAATGATTTACAGCGTAAGCTGTTATGAGCTGAGAACGACAGCCGATTTCGGTGACGTTGTTGTTTCCCACCATCGCCGCCGCCGTAGACCGTTACACCGATTCTTTTCAGGCTCACTTTCTCGCCGTGGTTTTCCCTTTTGCAAAAAAAAAAGAACTTCAACGCGTTCAGTAAGACATAAAAGTGTGGTAATGGCCTACGTAACTTCATACTCTCCACTAATGGCTGGGCGATTTTAATTTCAATTGGGGTATTCCAGCCTGATAACGCGATGTCATGTGAAACTAAGCATCTTTTGGCCTTGAAGCAAGCGATTCGGGGATTCATGAGTGGTCTTTAACGATGTATTCTGAATTATCTTTCATGGCCCAGAAATGCATGTAACCGAGGCACGGTGTCGTGCATTCTAAAAATCTCACTAATATTCTTTTTTTCTAAGTACAGTCCCAAAAACTCACAGAGTACCTCATACATTCACCTGAGACGACTGGAAGGCGAACGCAATCTTCTTCTTTCAGTTCTCCCTCATCGATGTATTGAACATTCCCCGCCCCTTTCTGAGATATTTCTGCACCTAACGTGGTTTCCTTACTGCCTGAAGGATCGGAGCATTCGGAGGCACTGCAAGCTTTGTGCACCTGAGCAGGTTAAGCACTGCCTTCGTGATGAGCCCAACTTTGACCAAGCAAAGATGTCATATGATGACGTCATCGTGTGACATCACGCTATATGACGCCATAGTGATGTAACAAATTTTGACAATTTGTGACGTCATGATATGTTATGGTGACGTAATCACGTGACGACTTTTTGCGTCACTTGTGTTGACGCCATCGACGCGGGACGCCGCCGCATGCGGCCGACGGTCAATTTTCGTGTTTCATGATGCATCTAGGGCTTTGGCCTTAATATGGCACATCTACACAATAAACATTTTAAATGCACACCTAAAATCACTTGAACGTGTCGCACGCAGGTGGGCAACATCAAACAACTACTTCTGGAGCAGGTAGCTGGCACACGTCCAGCCATATAAGTGGCTCTGATACATCTGTGAGTCATCAGACTGGTTCGTCGTCCTCAGTAGTATCTGCCAGCTCCAGCACTCATGGACAGCTACAAGAAACAGGTAAGTCATATTTCTAGCAATTTTCTCAATATTTGCGCTGTTTTTCTTTTCTCGATATTCTTCTGGTTCTGCAGCGAGCAGCTCCCAGACATCACAGACAAGTTGTTCTCATGCGCCCTTGAGTTATCTGACGTAATCCGACTGGTTGTTCAATTTCAGGAGGGTCTACAAGTTCAGGCTCTCAAGGACAGCCGCAGGAAAGAGATAGATTAGGTTTACAACATTTTATTCAATATTTATATTCCTTCTTATTTTAAGCGATGTTCGCATTTCTTAGGTTGTATGATGTCATGGCTGAACCATCTGTGGGTTTTCTTACCGTACGAAGAGTTGTAGCCGATATCCTAGTAGATATTAAGAGGAAAAAGTGGACCTTAGTAGGTCACATCGTAAGAAGTGCGGATAACCGATGGTCACTAAGAGTGTGTGAATGGGTGGCAAGAGACGGGAACCGTGAACGTGGACCAGAAAGTGTTAGGTGAAGCCAATTATGTCAGAATATGGAGGCATAAAAAATTACACCATCTCCCGCAAAAGGGTACCATGAGGCGATGCGAAGCCGAAGCACTTGCACGATCGCGTTCCGTTGGCGATCGTTGGGCATGCTACCGACCTCGCGTCGTGGAACGCGAAGAGGGACGCTACGCGCGTCGTATGTTCCATCTAGCCTGGCCGTTAATTCTCACAGGGCGAGCGGGGAACGCGGTCGACAGGCGGGGGAGAGGGGGGCAGCGTAGGAGAGGAGAGAGAAGGGGAGGGGACGCGCATGCGCCCGAGCTCACCGCGGCATTGCGCAGGAGAGAATTTCGGCATGTCTAGCCCGCGTTTCAGAGGAAGAGTGGAAAGGGGGAGGGGAGAGGGGGAGGGAAGAGGGAAAGTGGAGATGGAAAGGGGAGAGGGTGAGTGGAGAGGAGGTGTGTGGAGAGGGTATGCGCATGCGCAGTAAGGGTGGTCACGCCGCACACCACCACCACCGGATTGAGCTCCGCCTTAAGATACTTCGCATCTAAAATTGAACCAGCGAGCGCAGGGCAGAGCGGGCTGGAAATCCTTAGGAGTTTCCTTCGTCCCGCAGTGAACATAGCATAGGCTGATGATGGTATTGATGTCATACAATCGATTGCACTCTTGAACCATCCAGTAGAGCTAAAGTATTGTGTGTTCAGTTGAATAATGCGGAACGAAACTTAAAATGACATCCTTCCGGAGAAGCAAGAAAAGAAAGCAAGTTAGGTATGTGATGCGGCCTGCTGTTGCTTCGGTATTTATATGGCAGCATATTATTCCACATTTTCCCCTTGTTTAGTCAATAAGCTTGTCACTTGTAAAATACTACGAAGCATCGACATAGGGTATCATCATCAGCCTGTCTACGCCCACTGCAGGGCAAAGGCCTCTCCCATGTTCCGCCAATCAACCCGGTCCTGTGCTTTCTGCTGCCACGTTATACCTGCAAACTTCTTAATCTCATCTACCCACCTAATTTCCTGTCTCCCCCTCACGCGTTTGCCATCTCTTGGAATCCAGTCAGTTACACTTAATGACCACCGGTTATCCTGCCGACGTGCTACGTGCCCGGCCCATATCCATTTCTTCTTCTTGATTTCAACTATGATGTCCTTAACCCCCGTTTGTTCCCTGACCCACTCTGCTCTCTTCCTGTCTCTTAAGGTTACACCTATCATTTTCCTTTCCATCGCTCGCTGCGTCGTCCTCATTTAATTTGAACCCTCTTTGTAAGTCTCCAGGTTTCTGCTCCGTAGGTAAGTACCGGTAAGATGCAGCTGTTGTATACCTTCCTCTTGAGGGATAGTGGTAGATTACCATTCATGATTTGATAATGCTTGCCGAATGAGTCCCAACCCATGCTTATTCATCTAGTTATTTCACTCTCATGGTTCGGCTCCGCGGTTACTACCTGTCCTAAGTAGACGTACTCCTTTACAACTTCCAGTGTCTCGCCACCCATCGCAAAGCGCTGTTCTCTGCCAAGATTGTTCCACATTACTTTAGTTTTATGCATATTAATTTTCAGACCTACTCTTCTACTTTCCGTATCCAGTTCAGTAATCATGAGCTGTAATTCGTCTCCCGCGTTACTCATCAATGCAATGTCATCAGCGAATCGTAGGTTACTGAGATACTCTCCATTAACTCTTGTCCCTAACTCTTCCCAATCTAGGGCCCTGAAAACCTCCTGTAAACACGCGGTGAATTACATTGGAGAGATCGTGTCTCCCTGCCGTACGCCATTCTTTATTGGGATTCTGTTGCTTTCTTTATGGAGGATTGGGTGGCCAATCCTGCTCACCAGAGCAGGTTTGGCCACCCTGGTGTAGTACTTGGCCACTACCTCCCCCATGAATACACCAATTAACATAGGGTATACCTGTCACTAATGCAGTCGGCGAAATAGTCATAATTAAAGCAAGCGTAATTGAACAAAGCGCTAGTGCACATGAGGAGATGTTGTCAGTGAACCTTTATTTATAAATGTTTGTATTGACTAGCGTACTATAGTAAACAATCGTTGGTTAATTCACTTTTCCAAAATTAAGGAATCAAGCGAACGTGCCCAGATTATATTCCGGTAATTAGTTCCGATGCAGTCTGCTGTGCATTTTGTATTATTGTTTTCTTCCATGTTTTCTATTTTTTTATTTGTACTAAGATGAAAGTGTCCCGTGGAGCTGTACCTTGAGAAGAGTAGGACAGGCGAATGAAGGGGTACAGACTAACACTACCTACGTCACCAATCGCGTCACGTTTTGACGTCATCACGTGACGTCATAACGAGCTCACATATCGCATAAACTTACGTCACATGATGCCGCTTGATGACGTCGTCATATGGCATGGTAGCGGAGTCAAAGGCATGCAGATTCAGGAGGGCGTGGAACACCACGTGAGGTGCCAGTAGCTGCAGATGGCACGTCGAGGCACTTTAATGTTTGTTTCTCACACTGCGTCTCTCTTGTCTTGAAAGTAGTGCGGTCCCGGATTACATACTTAACGCGTTACCAAGCGTGCAGGACGGTTTTCATTGAAGTGTTACGGAGTGTTACATGGTGCAGAAGTTATTTAGAGCGCAGCTTTTAGGCGCCTGTTCCTGCGTTGAGCGGCGTTGCCATTGGCTTTGGCGTTGTCGGAGTAAGCGATAAAGATAACGAGGACGAATGAGAACGAACGCGGAGTCTGTAGTAGTAGTGGTGTTTATTGTGAAAATGACGCGTCATTCTGCAGCCCAACAGAGAGCACGGTGCAGCGTCAGGGAGAGGCAAAGTGGGAAATAAACTAGATAGCAGAAGAGACAAAAAGAGAAGAATAAACAGCCAGGGTCTCGTCCATTCATGGGGGAGGCCGATGGTGAAGGGAGTGTCCAGGAAGTTGCGGGCGCTTAACGGTAGGCGCTGAGTCCGGTCGCCTCCACAAACTCCAAGAGGCTGTGGACAGCCAGGACGTTGGGAGGCGAAGGGAATAGGAGGTCGTTGGTGGTCGTAGCAGGGGGTCCCGTTGCCTGTAAGCAGTAGTGAGCCTTGAGCGTTCCTACGCCAACGGTGGGCAAGCACAGAGGTGCTCAAGAGTCTCGCGGTCGCCGCAACGTTCGCAGGCTGGTGAGGAGGAGCGTCCCTTTGCGTACAAGCGCACCGCTGTCCACACACTGTCCGTGCGGAGGCGAAGGAGCGTGGCGCGCTCCGTCTTAGTGATGCCCCCCTCTGGGAGAGGTTTGGGACCCTTGGCATTGGCCAGTCTGACATACGGGTGGAGGGTCGTCAGCAGTTCTTTCAAGCGCTGCGTCGATAAATAAGAGGCAGCAACTGCTCGTGTAAGCGGCACACCAGGGTTATGGACGGTTGTGGCAAGGGTGCTCATTACCGGTGATTCCCACGTGTGCCGGTATCCATTGAAAGGAGAAGGAAATCCCTGCGGCAGCCAATGCGGAGATCTTGGACGTCATCAAGGACCCCATAGGCCCAGTCAGTCAATATCACGAGCCATAAGCCTGTAAGCTCGCTTTCTTCTTCCGTCAATCAGAGCTCGTGAGCACGGCCCCTCGGTCAGAGCTCGTGCGCATGCAGGGCAGGCACGTGCACTAAGGCTTGACTTCGCTTGTCGCAACGGGGTTGTTGGCGTTTCACTTGGTTCGCAACGCCTGCAATACACAGAATGGTCTACATAGCGCTCGAACGCAGTCGGTTTTTTGTTTGGTTCGCGACGCTTGCAATGCACAGAGTGGTGTGTGTAGCACTCGAGTGTTGGTAGTTTCTGTAGCAATATGTAACGAATGCTACAGTGCTGCAACTGTGGATAGCCAAACCTTCAAACAAAGTTGGCGTTGCCCCAACACAACGCTGTGCTCAGAACTTGCATTGGGAGTATCGTGGTCGTCGGTGATTTTTAGGGGCGAAGCTCCTTATAGCGGCACCCGTTCGTCCCTCGTAGCGTAGTATGTAACCAGTCTTACGCTTTGACCTGCAAGGTGGTGCCGGTGGGAGATTTTTCCTGTGCGTTGTTGAACAATAAAAAATTCGCAGCGTTAGCTAAAAGCCGACTTCTTCTGTCTCTCATTCCCATTAGCAGCCATTCTTTACCTCCAAGGTAGTGCCTGGTGAGATTTCTCCTGTGCGTGATTAAACAATAAAAATTTTGTTCAAAACGCCGTTGATTGATGAAATAAACCAACAAAAGACGCCAGATGTTTTGTAAAAGCAAAACGAAAGAACGCCAGATGTTTCTAAAGCAAAACGAAAAGACGCCAGCTGCTTAACGAAAGACGCCAGATGTTTTCTAAGCAATGGTTTTCTAAACAATGAAAATCCACAGCGTACATGTAAAATTAAAGTGCGCTGCAAGTCGTCATAACTCATCGAACCTTTAGTATAAACGCGCCCGATCTCACGTCGGTGATGATGTACTGGGCAGAATTCACGGAAGATTCACGGTTTACCGATGAACCTCCGCAGCTTCGCCCACTCATCATCATTCACTCCGTGGATATGCTGTGATTTTTTTTTTAACATTGCTTTAAGTTGAATGGTGGTAGACATTAGTGATTATGATTTTTTATCGGGCAGCTGGAAATTAGTGAAGAGCAGGCCGTGGTACATGAGAGCACTCGTAGTGCAAACTTAGACCAACATGACGCCGTGGATTTGGTTCCACTGGCGGAGAGCAGTCTCTTCGTCGCCCTTTATTTCCTTCGCCGTTGTCTAACAATTACTACATTTTAATTGAAGACTACAGATAACATCCCCTCTCACCGTATGCTTTCTATCTTAACTTGGCTTTACCAGTGCTTGCTTCTTTCGGTTGTACCTAACAAAAATTTTTCCCCTGGGTAATTCCTTTTGAATGAAAATTGTATATTTTGAAATTCCTGTATAACAGCATTAGCTTATGTTTTCAATGTTACAACATAGTCTGTATTTTGATTAATGGAACTGAATTCTGTTCCGGCTAGCTGTTACGCTGAGGTTGAACAGGACCCCTTGGGGAAAAGAATCGCGTACAATTGTTCTGACCATCCAGCAATGTCTACATACCATCACAGATCTGAGCCGCCTCAAGGTGTGCCACAGTTCTGTTGCGACCATTATTATAAGTTTTGGCAAGGTGTAAACATGGTTGAAAGAATGAGTTAAGGCACATCGTTTTCTCCCAGTGGCATAAAACAATGAAACAAAGAAAAACAAGTGACCGTAGTTGCTTATAAAATTTCTGCATTCGCATGCTTGTTCTTTGCAGAGGTCCTGCGACTGTGAACTTCACATTACATTTAGGCGCGAAGGAGCTTAGTCAGACTGAACACGTTGTAGCGTTGCACTTCAGTAGAAGAGGTTTGCACCCATGCAGTACAGCCAAAAAAAGTCAAATTTTATAGTGAGCTATTTGTACAGAAGCATTGAGCACTAGAGTCTCTTGCTTCAGGACTTGATTTTCCGTACTTGAAATGTTCAGCACTATTTTTTACACCTTCCTGAACCCATCCTTTCATGCGCGTTTTTGCAGGTATAAAGGGGAAGTTAATTCTGAAGATTATTTTTTCTGTGGACATCGTCTTGTGCAACAGAACGACGTTCACTGGAGTAGTCACGTGAAACAGGTGTTTCGACACGTTGTTAGTGTTTCAGCAGCCGTGTCAACCTAAGCCGAGCAATGTTTTGACCGACATTCCCTTTGAGGAGAAGAGGCAGTATCATTAGGAGTGTTGTAGACGTATTTATGGTAGAGTCAAGTAGGGTTCGTAAGACGCAGACAGAACAGAGGGACCAACTACAACACAATAGTGATGCAGTACTATCGGTAAATTGGCTATCAATAGTCTGGATAGTTTCTTTTTTAATCTATCGATAGTGCAGACAAACTATCGATAGTGCAGTCGGTAGTACCATGGTTCATATTACTAGCGATATTACTGCCACGCTTGTTTATTGGTTTGTTTTGATGTATTCGGGTTTCACCGACATAGGCTGTTAGCAATGTTTGCCGCCGACCGCTCCAAAATATTTGAGAAGCTTCACGATTGTTTGACATCATTCTGTTAAGATTACGCGCCGGACGCGAATTTATTCGAGAGCTTACGCGAGCGTCAGCGATAACGCTCGAAGGTTCGATGACTGATATAAAAAATACTACGCGTTCCTGCGATGATCAGATTACTTGACGGCCGACGACTCCTCTCGCTGATATCAGTGCGCAGCGTGTATCTCTTGTATATTGAGTTTTGATTTTCTGGGCACAAGTTCGCCCAAATAAAGAGCTCCGTATTTCCTACTCTTGCTGCAACATTCTTCACCGTGGCAACCACGTGACAATACTGTCGATAGTAGTGCGAATAATGATGCTGTTGCTCGCCGGCCATATTGCCAAAATACTTGCGATAATATTCATTCTAAAAAGACAGGGCGTGCAAACACGGACACAAGAAAGAAGTCAGGATACCACAAACACCGACCAACAACTGAAGAGACGCACAACGGCTGAAAAGAAAGAAGGCACGAACACTTATCTGCGCATGCCCATGTAACAGGCGAACCTATCAATCCGGCACGCGTGGCGGTCTACGTGGAAGGTGCCATTCTTCCACGTAGGCTGCGAAGATAATAATAATAATATCTGGGGTTTAACGTCCCAAAACCACGATATGATTATGAGAGACGCCGTAGTGGAGGGCTCCGGAAATTTTGACCACCTGGGGTTCTTTAACGTGCACCTAAATCTAAGTACACGGGCCTCAGACATTTTCGCCTCCATCGAAAATGCAGCCGCCGCGGCCGGGATTCGATCCCGCGACCTTCGGGTCAGCAGTTGAGCGCCATAACCACTAGACCACCGTGGCGGGGCGTAGGCTGCGAAGAGTCAGCAGCAGAAATATTTCGCGTCTGTGCGAACAAAGCTACTGTGCGAAAAATATTGAGAAAGTGAGGGGCGGCGAGGAGCTCGCGCCGAGCGCGGCTGCTTAGGCCTAACAAGATACATTTTTGCACTTACTATTTTTTTGGACACAAAGAAGTGTAAACGAAACTTTACTATATGTGTTTAGGAATCACTGAAAAATATTTAAACTATTGAAAGCGAGCATTTCGATTTACCGGGGTGTTCGTGTCATGTTTGCATTCAAGGTTCCCTTTTGGGAATGGGACACCCTTTTTTTGTGCTTTGAAAGAGAAATTTTTGTCGTAGTGTTCTTTCCTTGCAAATGTGAAACCATTTGTAAATATAATATGGAAACTTTGTGTCTTTTTCTATGCTACGGTTTTTTCGTTAGTGAAAAACTAAGGAACAGTGTAATACCAGAAATTCCATACATACGTCAAGATATGACTGCTGTTCTAGCTTATAAAATGCTTAATTTAGGTTGTGTAATTGCAAATGTACATATTTTCTGTTTACATGTTCCTGGTATTTTAGCCTCCATGAGCGATGAAGACCACTGCTACTGTTTATCTTCTACAGATAGAAGGCGTGCCTGTTGCGAATGAATCTTACTCTGAAAATAGTGCTTGTCATTCATACGATTGTGTAACACATTTGTCTTTCTTGAGACGTTCAAAAGCAACATTTCTGCTTGTGTGATGGTTGTTGACGAACATTTTGCTATTGCAGTGGAAACATGTGGGGCACCGTTGAAAACTGCCCTCTGTATGTTTGACGTATACGCTATGTACGCCTACGACGCCTACTCAGGAACTTGCTTCATGTTATACGACTGTTCTCTACACGGAAATAAGTTCCCTACCATACAAACATGCAGGCACGCTTGCGTACGAGGTAAGTGATAACGAATAGACGGGGAAAGTATGTTACCTATACACCAAACTATTTACATTTGCATTGTTCATGAGCCGTTTTCTAAAAGTCAAGAAAGGGCTTGAAGGCATGACAGCAGGAAGGGGATATAAGCACTCATCTCTTTTGCCAGTTTTCAGTGACCTGTTTCAAACACAGATTTCCTTCTAGGTTTGTTCGTAGACAAAGCTATCAGCAAATACGCCTGGCTTTGCACTTTGCACAAACGCGTGAATGCTGTATTTCCCTTTCATACCCCCTCCTCCTCTTGTGGTGCTTCCGCAGAACTACCATGTCTAGTTTACAAGGCAGTACTTCATCAACTGAGATAGCTTTGGCGCTCAAATGCATGTTGCTCAATTAATCTTGCTTATTTTGTAACACAGTTCACGTAACAAATGTTGAACCCAAAAAATATGTCCCAATATACACCTTTCTCGGCGCATATAGTTTTATGCACTCTTTGTAGAAGAAACATCGTATAATCCACGCGAAAATAACGTAAAAATACAGGTTATATATTTTAGGAACATGCAAATAAATAACGATGGCTTGTGTGTAACACTTTGCCAAATTTGTATTGGCATAAATCTTCATCAGGGTGTATACCTATGTTTGTGCAAACCACGATGTAGACCAATTTCGAACTTGTCCGCTGTCGTTGATAGCAGAGTCCCTATAATCAGTGCGTACAGAATAGGTCTTTTTGTTAATTTACCACATTGTGTAGTAAAAGTGCATGAGATAATCAGATGACGTGTGTCCTACGACTGTTTGTAAAGAAGTCCGTTTCACTGCACTCTACTGCATCGATTAGAAAGCTTGGTATTAGTAGCAGGACTGCTCAGTCGATCAATCGAACTGGGATGCCATGACAGAGTGGTCCTTGTGCTTGCCGAACAGCAATGCCAACACCAGTGCAGAGTTTTCTAAAATTGTCACACTGTACAAATATAACCAACACTTCAAGTGAACAAAGTTGTTTGCAAATGAGATGTGCTTGTTGTTGAAGGAGTTTACAAAGGAGAAAAATGTGGATTGAAGTTAGCATTTTTGTGCAAATGTTGCGGGGAGGAACGAGAATGACAGCGTGATGCTGTTCATAACGCAAACTGGGTAGCAACGTCGTGAATCAGTCCGGATTACAATGTTCTATGATCAGAGCACATGAGGTAACGTTTCTGGCGCTATGAATGAGACATTACCACAATGGACTCCGATGATTACTTACTTGCGCGTTACGCCTCTCTGCGTATAAAAAAAAACGATTTCTTGGTCGAGGAGCCTGATAGAAGGCATGGTCTACCTGCTTTATACATATTTCATAAATTAAAATGAGTACATTTGAAATTCAGATTTACCAGACACAAGTGTGCTGTAGAGCACAGGCATATATTGGAAGCGGCATGCAAGGCTTCTACTTGCTGACGGCGGCACCAGTAGCAGTTTATTTCACTGACGAACGGATCGTAAATAAAAACTATCGTTGGTACAAGCAAAAAAGACGTTGTCATGGATTAGACAATGTCAGCGTCGGTTACTATCACGACAGGAGCCGTGAATGTTTGCATGTAATTTTGAAGGCTTGAGAATAATTCACGTTTTACAGATGTGAATCTCAGTGTTTTGTTGTCGGAATTGACCCTTGACAGCCTAAACCTTCAAATTTACATGGTAAATATCCATGTTATGCACGCAGGAGTGCAGTACCCGCGTCTTACGCCTTCTGACCGACAAAGAATTCTTAACCTTACCCGCCCATCTCAGTCTACTGTGCAATCTGCCATCACCGGAACGCAAACTGCACGATTGCGAGCTGGTTAGTGACAATAGCGAATGTTCAATAGCTATTATTGATAAATATTCTAATATGTGCTAGCTATTTAAAATGTACTAACACGAAACTCAAATAATGTGAGAATAACATGACAGTTCCTTAACAATATTCAACAAAGCGAAAATTCGAGCATTTCTTTCATATATTTCCGAAATAAAATAAAACACTGACCTGCATTACTTGTTTTATTGTAGTTTATCAAGAAGAACATCTTCGAGCTATTACTTCTTTTGCACAGTTCATTACAGATGAGTGTTATGAAAAACCGACTGTGTTCCCACTAAACACAACACATCAGGTGACCTTGTTAAAAGCGAAGCTGTTAAGGCTACAGGTAATTTGCGCGGCCTACAGGTATGTGCCGTGCGGCCTATGCGAAAACTATCCTCATCATAAAGGGGCATATGTGCCACAGAAATTGGGTAAATTTCACTACTTACCCCTGGCCCACTAAAGGTGAGAAAGAATATCGTCATCAAACGGGTATGCGTGAAGACTCGACAAGATGCCGGCCCACTCTACCGACGACCTAGCTACAACCACGGTCTGCCAAGCTACAGCCAAGCTTTGCCTAGCAACAGCTAGAATTAGCATCCCATACATCTATCAGAGGTGTGAACGCTGGGTTTCATCGCGAGGTTTTGTCTCCGGAGTTTCTACGTCCTTGTCATGGGTATGACTTCCCGTGGTTTACCTCGAACCGCTACGCACTCAGAGTCAACGTAGAGACAACCTAGCATCATATAGCTAAAGCCGGTCAATGACCTATAAGCAACCTAGAAACAACCTGCATCACCTATCTAGGGCCTAGAAACAACCTAGAAGCAATCAGAGCAGTCTTCAGCTTTCGTCCAGTTTTGCTGTTTCAAGCGTTGCGCAGCTTAGTGCAAGCTTCGCCATTTTTTTCCGTACTACAGGATATGACCTCATTGACGCAGGCTGCCATTTCCTACCTGAAAAACGTTGGTCCACAGTCTCTCCACTTAACGGAATTGCTGAAAAGAAAGCGATATCAGTATTTCATAAGTTTATCCGATCAGAAGAGGAAATGAATCCTAATGCACGCATTGCTGGGAGCCTACGACCCTTGAAGAACCGACGCAGTGATACCTTTCTAGTGTTACAGCTTTTTTGATTGCATTATTTTTCCAAATCGGGCCTGAAGAAATGCGCATATAATACTTGCTTATTGTCTTCATTATTGCTAACAGGTTACATTCATCACAAGTAATCACAGATGTGACTACCAATACATAAAGGCGAGTTGTGCCTGAGAGCTTATCTAGCTGACGAGTTCTTCGATATGTCAACGAAGCTGTTTAGTCAGTCATTTTCAACGGATTCTTACCGTCCGTAATGAACTGCTAATATTGGGCTTGTGATTTTTCTGATAGTCTGTTTACGACCATTTCGGTGTTAACACAACATATGAAAAGACTCAATACTCCAAGACTGCACGAAGCACGTTTGCATGAGGTCACTACTAATACTACGCTGGTTCGAAGTAGTGGCATTTTTGTTGATGGTCATATCCATATCTATGAAACGAAATCCTCATAAATCACTAATGTGTACAATTATTAGAAATGGGTGTGATGAAATGTGCCGTCCAAGATTTACCGTACATGATTGTTCTAACGCTATTCGTGCAGGTGCACCAGCGCTGCCGGGAGGCGCACGAGTGTCTGTTTCACAAGGAAAGTGGAACGCTTCTACTCAACAACGAGGTATCTATTCGCAGTGAAGCTTGATTATTTCGAAAGGAACAGCAGGTACCCCAACAGAAAACAGTGATCACGCTTGGTTTTTTGTGTGCACGTTTCGACGTATCAGTTTTGTAATAGTAGTGTTATATGCGCAAATCCGACTGTTCGACATTCGAATACAAGAATACTATCCCTACATGCCCCTAACTTCTATTGTGCTAAGGAAGCATCTTGCGTTTTCTATTTTAGATAAGATGCCTCAGTGTGAGTACCTTATGGAATTATCACCTTTTTTAGTATCGTTCTTATCTTCCAGTGGTCTAAATGGTCGCTGTAGGCTTTTTTTTATAATACTCTTGCTGAAATGAAGAACTGGTATCCGTACAGGTCTTCTTCTTTTCCTAAATTGAGAATTTAATTCAATAAGATCTTTGAATTGATGGCGAATGGGCTCCAGCTCACAAAGTACTACGTTTTCAGATAACAGACTTTCCAACTAATTTACCACGCATGGCAATAAATAAGATCTATTTCTCCCACTAGTTAGCTTTCTGGTTATTCGATACGTAAGTATGAAGAACTCACATTCGGCGACCAACAGGAGACTGAGAACTTTTGTAGGGAAACCAGTCTCGTCGATAAAAGACATGTTCATTCAATTTGGGAATATACATGAGGGTAAAACGTACTTTTGAAAGGTGGAATATTGCTCTAACAGCAGGTGTCAGGTGAAGCTAGCACGGTTCTACCAACACGTCATACATATGTGAAAGATGCAAAAATAAATGTTGAGTAGTATATGTATGTTTTGTGCAGTTGCTTAGACATCATGGGTAAGGCAGTTCAAATGCGACAAAAATTTTAAAATAGAGAGTATTTAATTTTATTTCACTCGTTACCATAAAAACATTAATGCAGGAACTTTTTCTGGGTACAACGTATGTGCTACATAAATAACGCGATGTTGCGACTGTTCAAATTTTTTTTTAAAAGACACAAAAAATGCACCAGATGTCCCATTTTGCCCCAACCTGCGGGGCAAAACGAGACGCTGGGTGAGGCAAAACGAGACCGTGTGAAAAAATTTTATCCTTCGAGATCTTGCAGTAGAAGCGCTTCAAATGCACACGTGGACCTCCACGCAGTCTTTATGAGCCCAGTCTCAGCACTCCACGCATTGAATCTAAACAGGACCCGACGTTGTGTTGGTCCGAAACTCCTGAAAAGCATTCAGCGCATTTTCCGTGTCGTTTTCCTCCCGGTAAACTCTAGATGATATTCTCTTGTACGTCGTACCATCCTAAATTTAAAACATATTATGTATAGGTAGCGTAATTAAATGGTTCACTTAATAAGACACCCTCAAAGGCCATTCAATGCCTTTCTGTCGCGTTTTGACCCTCTCACATTCCCGGATGAAAAAAAAATACAATTGCCCTTTGGCCCACGGCGCCAAATGAACTAAACTTCTGGTGGAATGTAGCTAGTAGTATAAAGCAACAATATAATATAAATACTTACGTTGTTGTACTGACGCCGGAGTACCTTCATGCACGGATCCGAAAATTTGGCCTAGCAGAATTTCACCCCTTTTCGGCGGGTCACAACCGCACTGACATCAGCCACGCAATTTTTCCCGTGCGAAAGCTATGGGCAGTCATCAACTTTTACACAAAAAAAACGTCGAAAACTACCGGCACCTATCGCTGAATTAGAGAAACAAAACAAAGGTACTTTTTGTATCAGCTGTAGCGGTCGGCAAAGTCAAAATGTCGCGTTTTGCCCCGCGTCTCATTTTGCCCCGCCTTACCTTAACTACCGCTAGAGCTGCAGCTTAACTAATTGGCTCTCATGATCTGCACTTGTGGCTTGAACGCGTAAAACGCTTTCTGTATTTTCTACCGTCACAATATAGCCAAGATATATCTGCTTAAAGCAGGTGGAAGTCAAATTTCCGTTGCCTTACAGTGCACAGGATGTACCCTTGCCACAGTTGACACTGTATAAAGCAAATGTGTCTAAGTTATGTTAGTGAGAACTAACAGAATATAACGCCAAGGAAAGTATAGGGGGTGTTATCTGTAGTATTTAGAATATAAATGTGAAGAAAGTAAAGTGGACGAAAAGATAACTTGCCGCCGGCAGGGACCGAACCTGCGACCTTCGAATAACGCGTCCGATGCTCTACCACTGAGCTACGGCGGCGGTCATCCTCCCGTCCACTTTATGGGGTATATATGTGCACTTAAACCTTGGAGTGTTAGTCAGCGCCAATCGCAGCCATGGCGGCGAGTGTGGAACACTCTTTTTCTGCCTTTCTGGCGTCACGTAGCACGTGATCTTTTTATGAGCTGGCAGCTGACCAATAATACTTCGCATACTACCTGTAGGCATCAAGTCTGCCAGAACGAGACCCTTGCTATGAATGAAGGAAAGAAGATGAATCTTAAGGGCTCGTTTTCTTTGTTAAACACAATATTAATGAGAACTAACAGACTATAACGCCAAGGAAAGTATAGGGGGTGTTATCTGTAGTATTTAGAATATAAATGTTGATATATATGTTATGTATAAGTTATGTTAGTACATGCAAAGTTCGCCAAGGAAGCTTCTCCATTTATTTATTTCATTCATGTATCAAGCACCCCTGTGCCTTCATAGGCATTAGAGTGGGGGGAGGGATTTCATATAGCACATAATACAAAGTACAGGTTACATGTAATAAACACCACAAAATTATCATAGCTATACATTTATCAGATGATTCAATGGTGCATTCCTGTCCAAATGCGAAGATTAATATCAAACAGGAATAAAAATTATGAATATCTGTTTTAAAAAAAAAAGAACTACTGCAACACAAATACTTTACATCTTTTATTTGTCGTTATGTCAACGACATGTTTAGCAAGTCCAAACACAAGGTCGTAGCCATAAATTTTTTGAGGTCAACAAGGGGGGGGGGGGTAGAGTGAGTTCAACCGTCTTTTAATGTATTTTCGTGCATGCGTTCATATCACATGCAAAATAGAAAAACAAATAGGAGGATTTGAAGTTCCAACTCCCCTTCCCCCTGTCTAGGCAACTGGCTAGGCCAGTGTCCAGACAGATGAACGCTTTTGCGCTTATATGAATTTTTATGCGTATAATCTTGGTAACGTCAAACTATTGCACGGAGCATGATAGTTTTTAAAGGCAGTTCCTCCTGATCCTTTTAGCTCGGACACGATCACTGTAGACTTTGTTGCATTGATTTTTAGCCTTTACATTCCGCATTACAGTAACAACCACAAGAAGACTACGATGCGAACATTTGCAATCGCGGCAACATTGCAAGAAAAGGTTAAAGAGCCCTGCATTCGCTACACTGTGGATGCGAGAAAAGTATTCGACGTGTCAAACGAAGAGCATGGTGAACTGACATGATACTTCTTGGCGTGCGCTAATGCGGACGCCAAGATGAATCCTGTCAGTTCTCTAGTAAGCCATTGCTTACTGTAGGGGAGGGCTCGCACATCTCCCCCTCACTGTTTCGATACTGGTGGCGTCCTCCATGGTCATGTGCACTTCATCCGGCAACAGTCGCCCTGTATCACATGGACAGCGCTGCATGAACGAAACTACGCGCAAATGCTCAGAACAAAAATAGTAGGAAATGTTTTCTATTCGTCAGGCTAATTGGAGCAGTTCTCTACGCTTTGACAGCGCATTTCGAGCGTTCTAGTTGTCTAATGAAATAAGGATGAATTGGTCATAAATGTTTTTATTTATTTGAACTTTAGCACCAACGTATTCTCTCGGCCGCATAATAAGTAGAGCGTAATAAGTATGCATTCTATATTTATGCGCAGGACAGCAATCATTCACAGGTGCCACAGAAGCTGGAAAGCAGGTTTCCAGTCAGGGACAAATTAGCGCCAGTCAAATGATCACGCGTCAGTCGACAGTTGGTGGAGGAGTTTCAGAGACCGAGATGACAGCACAAGGTGAGTGATACTCGTGAGGTTCGCTTGGCTTTCATGTCATTATCAGTCATACCGCCATAGGTACACCACTGTACAAGAGTTCTGATATATCTAGGACCGCAAAAGGTAGTGTTGAGTCTGGCACAGAATGTACGCGACCGTGATGAGGATAGCAATGCATTTCCTGCGATCGTTTTCTAGTGCTCTGCCGCTACAATGGCGCTAAACTTTTAGTCCTTGAAAGTTAGCTTGACGCATCCTATGCGGAAAACAGTGTCACTAGATATGTTACAGGACATATTCAAATTATCGAAGCGAGCAATCGTTTCTCGGGGACTAACACAGATATTAGCCAAACGTCAATCAGCCTAAATTAAAATGCCCCAGAACTCACCCCTAGGACTATGCAGAAACAAGCATAAAATATTTTCGACTTTTCAACGTTTACAAGAAATTTATTCTGCTGACGCAAATAGGAACGTTATTCTAACAGTATTGTCAGAACTGAAAAATACACAACGCAAATATCTTTTTTTCGATTGTATAGCATACGAACTCTACGCCTTATCAAACCTATAACAGGTGTTGAGAAAGCACATATAAAAAACGGGCGCTTAAATTGATAAATGTAAATGTTGCGTAGGCGCAACAATACAGAAAGTTCGTAAAAACAAAAAGTATTAAAATAAATATGCGCCTTCTGGGCTACTTAATATTAGCGAGAGAACACCCAATTTTGAAGAAATCTGGACTGTAGTAAAAGTTCAAACTCCTTATTTCATTCAGCTGAGCAATTACAAACGGTGTTATATTTGGCGGGTAGATTTTTCGTAAGGTACTTTGTAGTAAAACCCAGTAATTATTTCTTAACAATTGCACAGAATTGAATTTTATTGGCCTAAAACAATTTACAAAAATACAATATTGAGAGAAACGCGTCTCAATCCCTAGCCTAAGGCTAGTTGGGAATCATTCAAAAGTAATCATGAAAAAGGCATGTCACTTATAAAGAAAGAACTGTACAAGCACTTACTACTTACTAACATTATAACACTTGTAAAACTAATGGTAACATTAGGCATTTACAGAGCCTAAAGGTTCAAGTACATACGTCGGTAGGAAGATGCAGCCGCCATGATGATCGCAGAAATGTATTAAAACTAGCAAGTTACGATGTACCTACGTCACAGTTGGAGGTGGTAAAGTAGAAATTTAACAAATCAGAAAAGTGGGCGAGTTGGTATGTATTCATCGATACGGGACAGCGCGCACTGACGACGGAGACAAAGAGAGAACAACACCACACAAGCGCTCACTTTCAACTAATGTTTAATGAACGAAAGCGGAAGAAAATACCATACAGAGTACAACGTATGCGTCACTACGCAGAATACATAACTCAATGTCATACGTCACACATTGCTGAAAAATCCGCCTGACACCATAAGGAGGTGTTAAAAGATATCTCTCAAAACCTGCATGGCGCTAGGCAGGTAGGCGAAAATTTATGCTCCCCAAAGAAATATTCTCGTATTGGCCACAGTGATGACTAGACCATCGCGCAAGCGATAAATTTCTTAGACTGCTTATTTTTCACATATTTGATGCCACGCTTTTAATTTATTTGCAGACACGTCATAAATTGGTGTAAGGCGTCAGCAGTATT